>NC_048603.1:31737002-32037002 GCF_003668045.3 Cricetulus griseus
ACCTGAAGTCCCAAAGCCCACATTCTGCCAATAAGCAGCTAGGTCAGGCCTGAGAGCAACACCACACTCTATGTCTTCACTTGCACCCTTGCCCCTGAGAAACACACTTCCTCCAACAGGGCCATGCCTCCTCATCCTTCTAATCCTACCAAAGAGCTCCACTCCCTGGTGACCAAGCGTTCAAATATATGAGCCTATGAGGGCCATTCTTATTCAAACCACCACAGAATCTATCTGAAATACCCCACTTTTATCACACTTACTCTAAACTCTGGTGGTGCAGTTGAAACTCTGCCATAGGCTTTGGTATTCAATTTTGACTATGAGATTGAAGGGACCAGCCCCCCATTTTGGTAGCCTTGATAGTAACACGTGCTCGCTATGACCTTGTCTTAGTCACTAGAGGTTAGGTGCCTGCCTCGTGACAAGGAACCAATCAGAAGTTAGTTGGTGGCGCTATGCTTTACGACCCTGGGTGTGCTTTATGGACAAGTGCACAGCAATGACACACAGAGCATAGCAACCACCCTGGGAGGGCCTATGGGCCATAACAACCAGTTGACTGATCAACACAGGGCAAGCCTGGAGGGCACACCAATCCTGAGCCTGTGCATACCCCTAAACACTCCCCTTACGCTGCCCTACAAGATCTCTCGGGAGCCCCTAGGAGCTGTCTTTTGTAGCCAACCACCATGGTGGGTGGACAAAAGACCCAAGCTAACATGGGGTTAGCTCGTTAAATTACAATAAAGCCTCATGCAGTTTGCAACAAGCTCTCAAATCTGCCTGGTGATTGGGGTGACTGCGGTCGTGGCCTGGGACTCCGGATACCTGAGTTTTCCAGGGGTCTAACAAGATGTGTGAAGTTCAGGGCATCACTTTCACACCATTGCTCCTCTTTAAGACTACTCTCTCCTTCACTGAAGAAACCCAGTGATGCAGCCATACTTAGTGTACCACAAGCAAGGTTCCTAAATAATACAAAGTTTGTGCATTAGTGTTCACAAACTGACTTAGTGGAGCCCATTCTATATGGAGAGATACCTTTCCCAGCCTAGACAGAGGGGTGTGGAGGTAGAGAGGTACCTTGGTCCTGCCTCAACTAGATGATGGAACAGACTTAGCAGACTTCCTAGGAGAGGCCTTACCCTCTCTGTGGAGCAGATAGGAGGAGGAGGAAGTGTATGGGAATTTAAAAAATAAATTAATAATAATAATAATAATCTACTTTTAAAAAGTTGCAGTGATGGGATAGGGAATCACTTAGTGGTTTCAAAAAAAAGAAAGAATACAAGGTTTGACAGCTGGTGAGTAGTGGTACATACTTACAATCCTAACACTTGAAAGGATTATTAACAGTTCAAGAGTCAGGAGAATTAACAGTTCAAGACCATCTTCAGTTACTTGGAAATCTGGGGATCAATTTGAGCCATATGAGACACTGTCTCAAAAAGAAAGCAAAGAGTACAGAGTTTGGTCATTTTTAAAGTATCTTAATTGGCTAGCACTTGGCAATGGGGTTAAGAACATGGCTAGTCACTGCAGTCTGCATGCTCCCACAGCAGCAACAGTGTAGGGGCAACACTAAAATCCTATGGTTAATTGAATGAATAGAATCTGAGAACCAGTTGCATCATAGGAAACTGAAATAGCCTTAACTTGGGGGATTCAGTGTTTGCAATCATGCTGTTACCATATTCCAAAGGCACAGAGCAGTGCCTGAGCATCTGAGACTACTTGAACAAATGAATGCACGTGTGAAGGAATGATGATGAAGGTAAATGACCAGAATAAATATTGTGTTCATCTTAGAATGGCAGGTTTTGATGAAGCAGGAGCTCCGGGGTTACCATCTAACTCCCCCTTTTGCTTCCTTCCCCAGGCAGCTTGAAATCCACTCTCCAGATGCTAAGCACACAGTGGTCCTGAGAAGTAAGGACTCCGCCACCGCCCAGGCCTGGTTCAGTGCCATCCATTCCAACGTCAGTGACTTGCTGGCCCGAGTGATTGCTGATGCCAGAGAGCAGCTGGGGAAGACGGGCATTGCTGGCAGCCGTGAGATCAGGCATCTTGGCTGGCTGGCAGAAAAGGTGAGGGGACCGTCTCCTCTGTCGATTGTCCCTAGGTTCTGCCACTGAAATGAGCTCGTTCTATAGGCTGGTTCTCTCGTTAACTGTGAATTGACTTGGTTGTCCATCCCAGAAGACCTCATAATATTGCAGTATGTGGAGAATTTGTCTTAATCAACATTCATTCTCTAGCAGACTTTCAAATGTGTGGCAAATTGCATGTGGCCCCTAACTGTGCAATGAGCCAATGAGCAAGTTAATGAATAGTTTGATTTCTGGGGTATCCCTGTGATATTCAAGGAAAGCAATTCAGTCTCATAATAAAGCATCTATGAGGAAGGGAGCAGAAATGATTGCTCAGAGGGGGTTTGTGTGGATTTTAATGAACCTGCTCATTAATTAAACAGATCCTCCCAGAATCATATGTGTACAAATGACAGCAATGATATTAATAATGAGGGTTTATTAAGCAACTACTATGTGCTGGATCCATTTCCACCTTATCTTTTGCTTGTACTTTCAAACAAGCAGGATTTAAATGTCATTCTTAATGAGCACCTACTTTGTATGGGATGCAGGTCTAGGCAGGAATGGCAAACTTTATATTTAAAATGAATGCATGGCAATATTGAAGGAGTAAGCAGTTCAAACATTAATTATTAGAATAGATTTCACTGCAAAATCATGGGTTCCATAATGACGTAAATACAAATTTATATATTATACTTGCACGCCTTGATTCTTTCCCTCTTCCAGAAGTCTTATTGCACTTCTACATAGTCCCCATCCCTGCTTTTACCTGTGTGTGTGTGTGTGTGTGTGTGTGTGTGTGTGTGTGTGTGTGTGTAAGAATCCATACGTGTGTTTGACAATTGCAACAAGATGGAAATCTAACAGAGGGTTGCAGAAGCTTTAGTTTATGCTGTAAAGAGATTTCATAAAGTCATAGCTTAGACATTTTAACAAATCAGGCAATTAGATAATGTAATGAGAAAGAACTCTGAAGCAGGAATGGGCTAATGTGGACTGTGTCACTGTTTGGTCTTTATATAAATGATGGATTTAGAAAATAGTCCTTTTGCATATAATAATAATAATTATAATAATAATAATGTCATGGCCACGTACCATGGAGGGCAGCTGCCATGGAAAATGTTCTATATATAATGCTAACACTGTCACTAGGATTTCCTTTCCCAAAGTATATGGTATGTTGGGAATTCTTGAAGGGTTGAGCCTTGGCCATTGTTATTACATCTGCTTGCTGTCCCTTGAACCTGTGGCACTGCTAGTGCTTCTGTGCTTTGTGACACCTTGACCTCCCGGTGATGTTGTAATGACAGCATTTCTGCCAATGAATCCTGGCATCTTGAAAGGCCCAGGCACCTGGAAATAACACCTGAACAGAGCCTTCGGCTGTTTTCCACCATTGTTCTTTGTGCGCACCTGCCACAGAGTTCAATGCCCAAGGCGTTGTTTGCTTTGGTGTTTTCCCATCTCTGGTGGATGGCAGAGAACTAGAGGTCGGTGTGGGTGTTAAGAGTATCAACATCATGAGAACTGCAACCCTTGGGAAGCCTTTCACAAGCTTGCTGGCTCAGAAGGTGACCAGAAGTGGGGGCAGCTGTGTGACTGTGACAGGGTACTCAGAGGGGAAATCTATGGTGATGGAATATTTCTGCATACAGATTTCTGTGGTAAAAACATATGTGTTTCGAGCCAGTGTTGTTCATGAAAACAGTGCAAGAAATCTGGACAGTTGGCATTTGTAAAGTCACGGTTGCTAGCACCAGCCATCATTTACTTTCTCAGGTGTGTTTCTCTTGGAGTGGAGACCTGTTAGGCAAGAATCCTGCAGTTTCAAGTGACAGAAGCTCGACTCTGCTTGAATACAGAGGGCCTTGTACAGCCTGTGTCCCAGGAGAAGCTTCAAGTGTGGCCACAGTTCACATAATGATATCCGTCATACCTTTCCACCTCTGTTTTTCTATCTAATTTGATGATTCATTGTCAAAGGACCCAGTGCACCTTGACCTGAAAATTCCAGATTCGTTTTCTTACTCTTGGCTGTCTCTAAGTTGAAGCCTCTCTGTTGCTGGAGGTTCTTGTCCCATCAGGTCCTGGTGCCTTTCTCAGCCCCAAATAAACACAAGAAGACTTATATTAATTATTTAACTGTTAGCAGATGGTTATGGCTTCTTACTGGCTAGCTCTGTCTTAATTAACCAATAACTACTAATCTATGTATTTCTACATGGCCTTATCTTACCGGAGAACATCTGGCACATCCTATCCTCCTGGTCCCTCGGTGGTGTCTCGTCGAAGTCTCCCTCTGCCTACATTTCCCAGAATTCTCATCTCTTAGTCCTGCCTATCTTCCTGCCTTTATTGACAAAACAGTGTTTTATTCATCAACCAGTAAGAGAAACATATATACAGAAGGTCATCCCTCATCATCTCTCTGTTCCATTCCTTCCAACAGAAGTCCCAATATTGAATCTAGTTGGATTATCTTCAATCATATTTTAGCACCAGTTATGCTGAGCTCAGGATGAACCTAGTCATGTCCATTGAGAAACAAGGAGGATTTTTTTTATTTGGGGGTGGGAAGGTCTTTTTTAGTCTTTCCAGATAGGCCACGCCGGTGGAGAACTTGAGACCATCACGTCTCAGTCTCCCAAGTGCTGGATGTGACAGGTGTGTCAGACCTGAAGGGTACAGAGTTTTCTTTGAGTAGAGTGGCATCGTGATTGTTCCATTTTTTGAGGCCATGTCTCATATAGACCAGTCTCATGTTGAATTCATCGTGTGATAGCCAAGGATCACCCAAACTTCTGATCCTCGGGGATTGCAGGTATGTGTCATCATGCTTGCTGTATGTGGAGCTGGGTATCAAATCCAGGGCTTTGTGTGTGATAGGCAAGCACTGTACCCATGAAGCTCTAACCCCCAAAGGGGCATTTATTCTTAATGAAAAAAATGCAACAATAAAGTGTTTGTAGATACAGAAGTGATGGAAGCAACAGACACCCATTGTAGAAAGACAAGAGAAGGAGCCTATTGGAATGGAGCATGTCTTCATTTGGTTATGGTCCTGAAGCTGGCCTAGGAGAGGAAATGGAACACAGCATCAGTTTCCTAGAAGGGAGGAGTAGGAATTCAAATAATGACTGAATGGATTTAAAGCAGGGGCAGTTGATGCAGTGTAGCCAAAATGTGAGCTCACATCAAGAAGCACCCCAGAATGGACAATGAGGTGCTATGCGGTCCTTTGACCTGAAGGGGCATAGACAGGAATAGGAACTGAAACTATTAAGCCATCATAGCTGTAGAAAAAGGCTGGCTACTCCCAACCATAGTGTTCAGTAAAGAAAGCCAGTTCCTGCCAACTCTTGGCTACTGATGACTGGATGAGGCTGACTGGAAGCAAGAGGCAAGGGATGACCACTGGCAGAGTCTGTTGATGTGAGTGGGCAACCCGGGACTCAGAGAAGGCTGTGAAGAGACAAACTGGATCTGGCATGTATGGGGGGCACACACACCCTCCAAGTACTGAGATGAGACTCTCTTCAGCCCCATCTGTATTTAAAATCATTACTGCTTAGTTAGTCAAAAAGTGCCATTGTATCAGTCTAAGTGGTACTGGTTATGTTTCCAGAGGTTCCACTGTTTCCACTTAAAAGCTGAGTTATGCCTTTGGCTTATCCCAAATCATTAGTAGGCCATTATTAGGTGTTCCCATGGAGCAGTAATAAGAGCATATAAAAAGCTCTTTCTGTTTTGGGACTGCCATTATTCTTACAATATAATTTCAAATAATCATTGCAGATGTCTCCTTGAGTGTGTGCGTCACTGTATTTATAAGAGCAATAATGACTTATCATGGACAATTATTATAAGCAAGAATATCCTTTATTACTTTTAACTCCAAATTTCTCAAAAAAAAAAACCATATATCAAGTCCAGGGGAACAAATCCAAACAAGGCTCTTTTTTTTTGAATAGATGTTTAATACCAAATTCTAGCATAGATTCATATGTATGGCTTTTAGCCAAATACAATGAATGGCAAATCCTTAATACTGTGCCTATCTTATCACAAATATCAGAGAATTTGCTTGGTATTTGTAAAGATATAAAATGTGATCCTATATATATCCAGCTGCAATTTACCTTAAATTGGTGTCCTTTGTCTTTCTCTGTGCCGTTAAGCTTTGGTTTGGGGATGAATAATAGTAGCTCCATGACAAGGTTATACAAATCATATTTAATTTCAAGGTTTTACAAGTGAGGTTTATATGAACTAACATAATGTGAAGCAGCATTGATTTCCTTAAAATCCCGTTCAGTGGAAATCCTAAAACCTCCTTGGCTCTCCACGGGAAGAAAACTGAATACGAACACTAGTCTCTTCTTGAGACAGTCGAGCAAGTTGAAGGATGGCTCTTGAGAAACTATGAGATCTCCATGACTGCCAGAGAGGGCAAGAAGGAAATTGTGGGGCACACAGTAGTTCAGCTTGTGGGGAGGGCAGAGTATAGGACGGAGGCTGTTCTATAAATAGATAGCACTTACATAATGGAACGTGTGTGTGTGTGTGTGTGTGTGTGTGTGTGTGTGTGTGTGTGTGTGTGTGCAAGGCCAATAAATACCCTTAAATTATAATGTGCGTTCCACCCTTAATTTGTTTTACATCTTTCAAAATGTTATATTCAATTGTTTGTACATTGAAGTCCTTTCAGTTATCACATTAGAAAGATAAGCTATGTTCTCATTCTCTGGATGTATAGAAAAACAATAATAAATGGACTTAATTGGGACCTTTGGAGTCTATTGTGTGCCCTTTGCATCAGGCATTTTAATTGCCTTGGAATCTTATTTGCATGTGATTCCATGTTAGATTTTTAAAAAAATGAAAAACCAAAACATAACAAAACAAAACACCCGTTTTTTGATCCCAAGATGCAAGTAGCTTCTCAGCTTTCCTTATTCTCCTTTCAGATTCTTTCCAATGCAACCTCCTTGTGTCTGTTCCTCCCCATGGTGTTCCTGGCATTGGACATTGGTTGTCCATACCAGGTGACTGCTCTGTTTCAGGCAATGTGTTTTAATAACTTCCATCCCGTCAGGTAAGCCTGGAAAATCTGTGGAAGCTTTCTGAGATCCCTCTGAAAAATCTAAGCTTCACTCTTTAGCACTTTCCATTAGACTGAGCTAGAAATGGCCCCAGGAAACGCCTGTTCTTGTGAGTAAGACTTCCCTGAACCCACTCTCAGAGCAGTATCACCAACCAAGAGAACAGTTTCAAAACTAAGGGACATAGAATAGCAATTCAGATCCTTTCCAATTGTGAAGCCAAGAGAAGAACAGGGTCAGAAAACCATCTATCCCCTTCCTCCTCCATCCATTACCATCTTGGTCTCATTCTAAGAGAAGAAAATCAAAGAGAGATTCTTCTCTCAATGCACCCCTCGACAATGTCAGCTAATTAGACTACTCTGTGTAAGCCTTTCCTTTGATTTCCCAAACAATAATTCTTCTTCTTTCCTAATTTCATGCTACTGACCTGTAAAGAACAGTCCTAGAGAGGCTGAAATCATCTTTGAAGGGACATGCTGAAAGAAGACAATGTTTCTAGACACACAGTTTGAATATTGGAATGACTAGGGAGTTAGAGTTGCCATGGTACCTTAGGTAGGAAGAGCTTCGTGAAGTACCATGGAGGAAGGCTCCTCAGTCAACAGGTCATTATGTAGATGGCAGACGTCTCTCCTGAGTAGTGACTCATCACATCCCTCTATCCAAGGTCTGTGTGTGATGTGTCAACAGATTTTAGTCGATCGTCACTGATGGGGGACGTCCTTCTGTATGCTGTGAATATGTGTTTCTCTTATTGGTTGCTGAATAAAGGTGCTTAGGTAACTGGGCAGGCAGGATATAGAGGTATAGGCAGAGTTGCCAGACTAGGAGAATGCTGGGAGGAGAAACGCTGAGAGTCTCCAGGGAGACACCATGTAGCCGCCAAAGGAGTGACATGTCAGAGCATTATGGGTAAGCCACAGCCTCATGGCAATACATAGATTAATACAAATGGGTTAATAGTTAAAACAGAGCTAGCCGGTAAGAAACCTGAGCTATCGTCCAAATAGTTTATAATTCGTATAAGCCTGTGTGTATTTGGAACTAAATGGCTGTGAGACCAGGTGGGACAGAAACCTCTACACACACACATACAGTAAAGTGGATAGGTGATTTTCCTCTTTGTCTACAAGTATTAAATCTATGTGACATTTCATAACAATGGATAATAAAAGGTAGCTCCCCAGCAAAGATGGACTGACTATGTGGTAAAATAATGAAAAGTGATAATGCAAAAGACTAGAGCAGTGATAACTGCGAAAATGAAATTTAAACCAAGTATTGATAGAATTATAAAAGAAACAGTTGCCTCTGGGCATGTTACATTGATGTCATTCAAGGCCTTGCCAGTGGGCAACCAGAAAATGGTTAAGATAAACTTAGAGCCACAGATAAGACAGTAGCTCTGGTCAGAGGAAGTAAGGACAGAGAAAGGTTCACATGGGAGGAACATGTAGACCCATTTCACATAATTTAAGTGTAAAGGATGGGTGCTGTTCTGTACAGCTGTAAGTCTAACACTCAAAGACAAGCAGGAGGTGTGTGGCCAGACTGGCCAACACAGTGCGATGCCAGTTCAAAAGAATTTTATGTATTATATTAAATAAATTTTTAAAAGAGAATGCAAAGGATATGATATTGTCAGCTGATGCAAACTTAGAATGGGTGAGGCAGTTCTACTAGACAGCAGTAAACAGGCTTTTCTGTCCCAGAAATGACATGAGACAAAGAAGGCCAGAGCCCTCTTTGAAGGGCTGCAGATAAGGAGTTCTGTGTACAAAGCAATGGTGCATTCTATCCCCCAACCTTTCTAATGCTTAAATGACAAATTGTTAAATGAATGCCAGTGAAGCAAACAGTCATACTTCCCCATGGATGTCTAAATATGAAAAAGGTAATTTATAAGATATTGATAACAAATGCTGAGGGTCATGGAATCATTCTTGTTTCCAAGCTAACCGTTACAACATACGGTGTAATTTCAATTTTTCAATTTTCATAGTCAGTTTTACTCCCCAGCATTCCTGTTAAAGGTAGAACCACCTTCCTACACCTCAACCTCACTATCCCCATCATCACCCTGTCTCACTATCCCCCTCTCTCCCTGTCTCTTTCTCTGTCTGTCTGTCTGTCTGTCTGTCTGTCTGTCTCTCTCTCTCTCTCTCTATCTCTCTCTCTCTCTCTCTCTCTCTCTCTCTCTCTCTATATATATATATATATATATATATATATATATATATATATATGTCCTTCTGGGTATTTGTATGTTGGTCTCTGTTCTATTGTCTCATGTAATTTGTATCCTTATTAGTTTTCAGTTCAACCACTAGTGATTTATCTGAAGTATCGCTACCAGATAGCTCCAACCAACCATTCCACCCTCACATTTTCTAGCTGCCTTGCCCAGAGAGATTGAAAGGATCTCAAGTGTAAATGTGAAACAGCTCTGACAGGCATCAAACAAGCTCCTGGTCATCAAGTTCTCAACCGTGTAATTAATGGAGCGATATTTCTGGAGTCTCTAAATAAATCAGCTTACCATCTGCCTAAAAAATCACCTGAGTCAGAATCTCCCACCACTCTTACAGGGAGAAAATAGTTTCTGACCTGAGGGAACTCCCATCGGATAAGCGATGGAAATAGAAGCTCTGGGCAGGCTACCGCTGCTTTGCATCATCCGTGAATCAAGAAGCCTGGTTACGCTGGGAGCCAGACATTAATGCAATTACATACTAATAGGCCTGTTGTGTTGCTTTAAAAAGCAGTCTTCAAGTTCCTGAATGAGTCATGTGTGAGATGGAGCAAGACCAAGGAAAGCTTGACAACAGCTTGGGCATCTTCCATCTTAGGAGTTAGCTGAATGAGCCAGTACATATTTAAGTCACACACACACACACACACACACACACACACACACACACACACAAACACACACACACACAAGCCTGCACTTGCATTCTCTCACATAAAACATCGGACGTTTCAAATGGGGATGGACGGCTGAGTGCCAGAGGCAGCCAGCATGAACTCATGAACATATGCTACTTTTCCTCATGACATCACAGGGCACAGTTTAGAATCATGAGTCATTCTCTGTCATCAAGGTGGAGACATCCCAGATGTCTATGTGAGGGTGGCGGGATTGTGGGCATTTCACCCCTTGTGGGGATGACTCATAAATCTTCCTGTGCGCCTGCCTAAATCTCTTTGGAGAACATGCTAGAACTCAAGACAGAAGACTCTCTGGTCCTGATGGATAACTCTTACACTTTGCTAACTTTGGCTGTATGCTATTAGACATTATAGAGTGTCCATCATTAATGAGATTGATATTGTCCAGAAAAGTCTGGCTTGAGTAAGGAAAAGATGATTTTCTGAAAGTTTTTTTCACTGTTTCATTTTTCTGAGCACTTTCTTTCTCCCTATCCCATCCTAGGGAGGGAGGGATTCCAGGCCCTGAGCAGGGTGAAATGGAGGCAATATCTCTCCCTGAACAGACGAGCAGTTGTTAGCTACATATCCTCATGGCCTGGATGTGAGGGACACTACATGGAATGCAGGGCCACATGTCTGATGCATGAGGGAACTGAGTTCATTGACAGAGGCTGTGTAAAGTTGGCTTAGAAGGAGCAAGAGGGATCGTGCCCTATGATTCTATAGGAAGATGTGACCCAGACGTCATGCAGCTAAAATCCTTCCAAGCATCCAGCAGAAGTCCTCAACTGTTCCCAACAACACCAATTACTCCAGAGAGGAAGATAAGTGGAACTAGGACGAGGAGAATTCTGGGAAAGGTAGGCAGAGAGGGCCTGCCAGAAGAGTAGCCATGTCGGCCACCAAAGGAGTAATAGGTCCAGACCCTTCTCCAGTAAGATAAGACCACATGGAAATACTTAGATTAATAGAAATGGGTTAATAATTAAGACAGAGCTAGCCAATAAGAAACCTTAGTCATTGGCCAACAGTTGCATAATTAATATAGCATCTGTGTGTTTATTTGGGGCTAAAGGGCCTCGGGACCAGCCAGGGCAGAAAGCTCCAGCAACACTCTACTTGTTCCAGGTAAGCTGAGAAGAATGGGATGGTAAACTTTTCCCACTGGGTGAAGGTCACATCAAAGGAGAGCAGAACTCATCTCTGTGCACCAGGGATCATAGAGAATGTCAAGGCTCCAGATGACATTTTGTCTTACAGTAGTCATGGGGCCCTGGAGTCACTGGTTGCTTAGATTCTTTCATGACAGAGTCTTAACTGGTGCATCTCAGGGAGGAATTTGCTGAGGGAGGGGGAACTTACATGTAAAACGTGAAGTGAGCCAAACAGAAGGGAGGAAGCTCAAGGCCATGGTAACAGCTAAAATTCAACCAAGCTAAGGGTCCCAGCTCAGAGTACCAATTCTACATTCAGAGTTCTCCAAACTTAAGTCAAGTGATGCTTCCCCTGCCATGAGCCAGGCACTGACTATGACACCTCAGGTGAAATGAGGACTTAGCGTCAAGGTGGGTGCTACAGAGAGAGAACAACAACAAATACTTCCACAAGGAAGGCAATCTGTCAGTTGTGCTTGACGTCTTTAGATGAGGGACAGATGAAGACATTGGACAACTCTGCGACACTCGGAAGCTTATAGCCGCCATCTTAGAAGCTTAGCTCTGCTTCCAAATGTCTTCAAATCTTAACAACTCACCAGCCCTTCTACTCCTCCCCCAATTCCATTTGGAAACTCCCTCAAGTTGCTCTTTTCAGGCTCTGTGGTCTGATCCAGTCTCCCGGGTTATCAGGTAAGCAAACTTGACATTCTCTATACTGACTTTTTATTTAGAATTAGGAATAAAAATGCAAGTGCAGCTAGAGTTTTAAAATCAATCCCAAATCAAGATGCAAGGGAGGGACTTTGGTACAGCCACTCTGTCAAAGTACCTCAACTCATGTCACTAGCATCACAATTCACGGAGAGGCACTAGCTAGCTGCCCCACAGACTGTAATCTTGCAAAGACAATAGGCGGTGGCTCCAGCACCAAGGCAGTGTCTGGGGTTGGGGGAGGGGGCAGTTAACCTGAGTTTGTCAAAATATGGTGGTATAAGGTGTTACAGTGTATTTTCTCTGAAATAAAATATCATTTATATTCTGTCTTCAAAGTGGCCTTCAAAAATTTGGGGGCTGGAGTTAGAGTTCTATTTTCTTTTTTATTCATAGGCTCCTATATAGCTCAGACTGACCTCCAGTTTGGTACATAGCACAGGGAAACCTTGACCTTTGAACTTCTGGTCCTCTGGATTCTGCCAGCCTAGTGCTGGGTTTATAGGCAGGCACGACCATGCCTAGTTTGTGTGGTTCTAGGGGCTGTACCCTGTACACTAGGCAAGCACTTTGCAAACTATGCCTCTGCCTCTAGCCCCCATTTCTGTGTCCAAGGCAATCTCCCTTTCATGGAGAAGTGCCCAGCTTCTGAACTTTGTCACTTCAGGATTGCCTTACTTGAAATGTCAGGATTCTCGATTTTGAATGACATGTAGGTGTGCTGGTCTTTGAATGGCTGATCTTCTATTCTATTCTACTAGAAAAGCTTTAGACTGGGAGTTGGGACATGAGACTCTGCTTGCCCTTTGCTTTATCCCAGAAAGTACCACTCAAGTGCAAGTCTTGTTTATTCTATGTTCTCTAGAACCATGAATCCTCATAGAACTCTGGAGTTAGAAGAAAAATATAACAGACAAGAAAAAAATAACAAGATATGAACAGACAATTTAAGGACCCTCATCACAGTCCTGAAACTAGTTTGCAATAATCGCGAGCCCACAACTCACTCTCTCTGACTTTCTTTCTTACCAGGCGTTATTGGCTACCTGGTTTGCATCTCACCATGCACGCAAAGCACCATCGTGTCTGTTCAGAATGATACAAATGACACATGATCTTGTCCTTGCTCTTCTGCTTCTGGGAACTGTAAGGGAAATCAAAGGGACTACCCAAAACTTTAGTGAGAACACAAGTAAGCAAAGATTAGGATCCCTAACACCCAGAAGGGAATAGTCAAAAAGTTTCCTTGGAAAATGATGGGTGAAAGAAGATGGAATAACACCTTAAGCAGCACCGGGGGGAGGATGAAAGTGTAGTTAAAACGTCCATTGGCCAAGGACCATCAAGCCCTAAGTCTCATTGACACTTCATCCCAGTCCTCAGTGGTCTCTCAAGTAGCAACCCTGGAACAAAAGAATTACGAATTCCTTCATTATTGAATTCCTTCATTATCATATTTGACTGTCTACATTGGTTCACAGAATGCACAGACGTACAGTTCCTCTAACTCTCTGGGCTCCCTACCTGCCCACGCCCCTTTTGCCATTTCCTACTTCAAGTTCTCATTTTCTCAGCTTTGCAGAAAACAGACCAACTATTATATGGACTGTCATCTGATTTTTCTTAAGTTCAGGCATCTTGGGCTCTGCTACATAGTCTTGTCCCTAGTTAGCTGGTCACTGGAAGTGCTGCTTTATTGATGGCAAGCACCCCACATTAATAGCTGTGGAAAATGAAGAAAGGAAACTCAGCGTAACTGGGGGTTCATCGGAAGCAATGTATGGAGAATGTGTTGAAGAACTCCACCAAGGAACAGAGGTTTTGGAGGCATGCCTGCAGTGTTTCACAGCACCTTCAGGTGAACATGCACTTTTGTGTGCTTAGATCTTCCAAAAAACGCTAAGATAAACCTATCTGGGCACAGAACACAAAAATATTCCTGGTGTGTGTGTGTGTGTATGCCCGCTGCACAGTTGACTTGGCTGTGTATTAACTGTTGAATTCATGGCCTCGTCATTTTGGATGAGATGCATTTGAGATTCCTGGGAACAAGGGTAGAACCAAACAAGGATGATCAGAGCTTGCTGGATGAACACGGAAGGGGTAGAGAATTGCGGTACAAGTTGTTGAACTACAGTGCATCATTACAAAAGGAGCATGGGCTCTGGATCCTGACCTACCTAGATCTTCAATACCCCCTTTGTTACTTACTGCTGGAGAGACCTCAAGGAAATTTCTCCAAGTCTTAAATGAGCAGTTTCTGCATCTGTAAAAAAAGAGACATTACAGAAAACTAGGAAATGGTGAGAGTAGGGGAAATAGTCTTCCCAAGGGAATAGCACACCAATTCAATATCAAATAGTGAGTCCTAAAAGCATGCACATTCTCTTCTGCAATCTCTAGGGATTGAGCAAGTTGTACTTTTATATTTAGAAATACACACACATGTGTAACAATGATTATATATAATATTATATATGGTATATATCTAATATTTTATATATATATATATGAAAGAGACAGGGAGGAGTGGGGTACATGGAAGGTTTAGAGGGAAGAAAGAATGAATGAATAAATAATTATATTATAATCTAAAAAAATACTGAGCACACATAAAACTCAATCCACTAAATATTGAAAAGTGAAAACATATTTAAAATTTTAAAATAACATAAATTATTTTATTGAAAATGCATTTTTTCAAGAAATAGAAAGAAAAATACCAAATATAGAAAGCACGTAGGTCAGCATCATCAGGGCAGCTCTGTCGCTTCCCACTGCAGCACGTGTCTGGCTCACAGTCTGGTCAATGGAAGCTCTCCACTCCAGTCAGGAGCCCAAAGCATTTGCTTAGAACCAAGATTTGAACTCAGAGAAAAAAACTGATTTGAAATTTTCGTTTCTGCTTTTAATCTTACTGACAACTTTATCTATCTCTTCTCTTTGTTGTGTGCATCTTTCTTTTTGTTGTACACTTTCCTATTTCTGTGTGATACACACTTTGCATTTTAAAATGTTAACCAATATATTAAATAATACTATTATCAAGTGAAAGAGAGAAGAGATAGTGGTTAATTGATTGATTGATTGATTGATTGATTGATTGATTGACACCTTCTTCAAAAAGAGAAGCTATGTACTTGACTAAAATTCTCTTTATGTAGTGTCTGGCACAGGGCTTCCACATAGCATGCAATGGAGTTAATACAGTAGATGAGGCCATCAGCTCCAGGCCTGTGCATCTTAATAGAAAAGTCGAACACACGTATAAACAAAATGTTTGAAATGGAATTTGTACAGAGACCCTTGGAAATCCCTGAGCTTGCACAGGCTACTCAACCTGCAGATGCTTTCCTCCAGGAAGTACAAAGGAAAGGACTGCTGCTGGGCCCGTCTCTATAACACTGACCTTCTTCCGAGGGCTGCTGTACGCAGTTTTCTGTCCCACCAGCCAGTTCCCAAATAATCACATAGAGACTTATTATTCATTATAAATGTGGCGCCAATAGATCAGACTTGTTACTAGCTAACACTTACATGTTAAATTAACTCATATTTCCTATCTATGTTCTGCCACATGGCTCAGTACCTGTGTTCAGTATGGCAAGTTTGTCTCCTTCTCTCCACGTCTCCTCTGGATTCTGAGACTCCTCTCTTCTTCTCTTTTGCACTCTCATTTTGTCTGCAGGTCTCACCAACCTCTACCTGTCTAGCTATTGGCCAATCATCTTCTTCATTAAACCAATCGAAGTAGCATATATTCACACAGTATAAAGGAATATTCCACAGGCTGCCAATTGGGTGTTCTAATGTCTACACAGAGCCCCTCATTCACAGAGTTCCTGTCCTCAGGTGGTGTCCACATGTGGAGTGTGTGCCTGTATTAACTTCCTAGAGAGATCACACTGAACAGCCATGTTGAGGACTAAAGTTGGTCAGCAAGACTTCCTCTAGAGCTGGAGTCATAACCCAAACTTTCAGAACCAGCATTTGGCAGAATCCTACATGCCATCTGCATTCACAGTCCCTTTAAGAAGAAACAAACATATGTCCAGCAACAGACCTGCCAAAATGAGGGACAAAACCTGTGAAATGTGGCTTTTACAGAAAACTGGAAGGGCAAAAGCAGCCTGAGGTGGTCTGCAAAGAGTGGCAAAGTTTGAACAATTTTATGTGGGTTCTGTGTGGCTCACAGCTTACGTTCCCAGATGTCTATAAATGACATCCCTGGAGGCCTTGAAAAGAGGTCAAAGGTCAAAGCTATGTAAGTAACTAAATCCCAGGTTCCTGTAAACAGAATATGAAATTCATGCATACATAGATATAACAATAACCAAGGCCCCATTAGCGATCTCCTAGCACTCATGTCACATGGTCCTCTCGTGTTTCCATAAACTTGATGAAGTTAAGCAACTCCAACTAAATGTTTGCCTAAAAATAATTTTTAGCAAAGGCATAAAACATGTCTTCACAGTTGCTGCTTTTTTTTCCCCCAATAGAGAATTCAGAAGTTGAAGGAACAAGTGTTCTTGGAGAGTTTAGAGGTTTTTTTTTTAATGATTTCTATAGAAACATCCCCACCTCCTGTTTATTCTCTGTTGTATTTAGGCCATTGTTGCCACTTTTCTTTAAACCTTTCTTGTTAGAAAAGGGAAACTTAAAAATAGTAGTTACTTTGCTTCATTTATGTTAACCAAGAAACTCAGTTCTCACCTCAAAGGGCTTATTCTAGAATCAAATATGAGTGGCCATAGCCCAGGAACACATATTTAGGTCACCCTGGATTTCACGTTCCAATGTGAAAGCAGTTTCATGACTTTTTTTTATAGTAACAGAATAAAGAAAGCCATAAAGCAAGGCTCTTTTCAGATATATTGGAGGAACATCAGAGTTGGGTTACCACAAAGGGGGACCTCTGTCTCCACCTCAAAGACCATCTGACCATGGTCTTAGGCAGCCTTTTGGTTGATGGAAGCTAGTGGTCTGCTGAGTTAATAATACATTTTCAGGTTTCACTTGATAGTCACAGTGATACGAGATCAGACACAGAGACCAGAGATGGAAAAGGGATAATAAAGAAGCTAAAGATAGCCCAAGATAAAGTATAATTAGGCATGGATCTTCGACACTCCAACCTCTCTTTGTAGTTCTCATCCATTCACCAACCTTATAGAAGGCTCAGTGAAAGGGTGCAGTTTCTTTTGGGGACCTTGTGTCCATGTTTTAAAACAGTTTTCTGGAAGCTTTGTGTCTGCCTTGTTATTTTTTTTTTCTGAAGATTTTTTTATTTGAATTAGAAACAAGATTGTTTTACATGACAATCCCAGTTCCCTCTCCCTCCCCTCTTCCCCTACCACTCTCTCCCAACTAAAACCCTACCTATCACATATCCTTCCTGCTCCCCCTGGAGGGTGAGGCCTTCCTTAGGGGGTCATCAGAGTCTGAGAGAGCGTGAGGTCAGGAATGCAGAAACCAGCTCCTCCGAGCATAAAGTTTCTTACCCTTTGATCCTTTATTGAGATGTTTTTCACCTGTCACAAGCACAGTGTTTAATAACTGAGTTGAAAGGTCATTTTCATGCTATTCCTGTCACCCAGAGAGGTTTTCTCCACCTGACCTTTATGTAAAATGAAAGCAAACTGGAACCAGTATAAGAACCTTTTTTTTTTTTTTTAATCATCTTTTAAGGGATTGACATCCTTTTGCTTGGGAACCATACCAGCATTTTTAAATGAAAATGTACAGTTGGAATTTACTTATCCAGTGCTAAACAACTTTTGTTTCTTCTTTCCTTCCTTCATTAGTTAGATAAGCATTGAACACGTGCACCATACCAGATGAGTATAAGTACTGGGACCATGTCTTAGTTAGGATTTCTATTGCTGTGAAGAGACACCATGACCACAGCAACTCTTATAAAGGAGACTATTTAATTAGGGTGGCTCAATGACAGTTTCAGAGGTTTAGTCCATTATCATCATGGCGGGACATGACGACATGCAGGCAGACATGATGCTGGAGAAGATGCCGAGAGTGGAGAAGAAGCCACGCTTCGAACCCAAGGTGACAGGAAGTGACCTGTTTCATTGGGTGCGGCTTGAGCATATACGAGATCGCAAAGCCTGCTTCCACAGTGAAACACGTCCTCCAACAAGGCCACACTGCCAAATAGTGCCACTCCCTATGGAGCTTCCAGGGGCCAATTACGTTCAAATCACCACAGACCATGATGATGACTAGAACAGACAAGATACTTGCTGCTCGGGAGCTTCCACTGTGGCATAGGAGGTGGACCGTATGCAGAAGGAGTTAAAGGAAGAAATCAGCTACATGGCCTGGGAGGTTAAGGCAGCTCGTTAAGTTGAATATTAAAGTTCAGATACAAAGACTCAGGGTGGTAGGTCTAGCATTCTCAGAAGCTTAGAGCCACAGAAATGTACAGCCTCGTTTGGGAATAACCATTAATCTTGTGTGGCTTGAACACTGGAAAAGATGTGTGTGTGTGTGTGTGTGTGTGTGTGTGTGTGTGTGTGTGTGTGTGTACACACTCGTGTGCATGTGTGTGTGTTCAGGCTGTTTTTGTCATCAGTCTCTTTACACAGTTTTACTTTCATTTCTATGCTGCAATATTAGAATTCCTTGGATAGCTTCAAAGACAATGTATCTCAGAGTGTGAAAACCTACTTTAGAGTCACATGGTGTCTCCTTTAGTCCAAATGTGTATTTTCTTTCTCTTTCAACCTGCCTGTTCCTCTTTAGTTTATAGACTCAGACTCCCAGAGCTAAGAACCTGGAGGTCCGGTTGTGAAAAAGGGAACGAAGACTGGCATATTACTGTATCAACTAAGGATGACCAACAAGCTATGTCACTCAAACCATGTGAGAAAGCTGAATTCTATAATGTCAGCACTACTTGGGAGTGCCAACGTGTTCATGAGCTGTATACATTAATTGGAAAATTTCCCAGCATGTATAAAGTGTTAGGATCAAGGTTATTTTTACTTTAAGACGTAAGAGAGACATACTGAATTGCATTTTATGAAATACAGTCTGAGGCTTCATCAATGGTGCTAAAAATAGATTTGGACATCAACATTCCAATCCTGCATCTCATAAAATGGTTCTTAGTGTTGTCGTTCCTAAGGCTTACAGAAGTTTAAGAGCACAAGCAAACATTTTCTTGATGTTTGATATGGTGACTTAGTCTTTATCCAATTATTCTAAATGCCTAAGACTCTTCATCACTTCCCTTCAGAGCACTGCTCACTGAGTGAGGGAGCACAGACCTCTGTTACAGTGGTTGACTGTCCAGCTCTGCAGGGGCCCTGCTCCCTTTCAGGACAGGCACAGGCTCTGTCACCCACGGATGTGTCTCCTGGCTGTCACAGTACAAAGAGCTTACTGAGATTCTGCCCACTATGTGTGTGACCATTGGGAACAAAGTCTGCTCTTTGAATTGTGTCAACCAGAAATTTGATTATCTGGACCTTTTATTTCAAAGTGATCTTACAAAACTACAGCCAAAGCAGATCCTGGAAATTTATACATGGTGTTTTCTTTGTTCATTTTTTCATTCAAACCCAAACTGATTCTAAAGAGAAATTAACCTGAGCTTAAAAAAAAAAAAAAAAGAAAGAAAAGCTTGTTATAAATATAGTGCTGGCTCAGGTCAGTCATTGTCTCTAAAATCACCAATTGCTGAAAGCATACAACTTATCGTGTCTCTCAACAGGGAATTGACAGTCCTAACCCAAGTGTATCAGTACGTGTCCAGCTTTGAATCATGACTCACCTAGAATGTAAATACGTTTCTACCCTGGTTCTGTTCCTGCTAGGGTCTATTATCCAAAAAGAAAGGAAGGGAGGGAGAAAGGGAGGAAAAGAAATAGAAAAGAAAAAAGAGAAGAGAAGAGAAGAGAAGAGAAGAGAAGAGAAGAGAAGAGAAGAGAAGAGAAGAGAAGAGAAGAGAAGAGAAGAGAAGGGTGGTTGTGATTTGAGACCCAGGATAGACGGAACTATTTTTAAAGGACTTTTTATTATTACATCCCATTAGTGAGGAAAAGAAAGAAAATAAGTTAAAGTAGAGGGGAGAATGAATAAAGAAGAAACTCATGCCACAATTATTATGCATACCTGCATTGATGGTTTAGTGTTATTTGGCTTATGTTATTTGGATGCTAAAAATAACACTTGGAGTTACAGACACTTTAACCTTTCAGCATGGCCTTGTGGTTGTTCACTTGGATGCCAGTGGAGTCATATTTCATTCCTGGAAATATGATAATGGCATCTGAATATCTAGCTTTCTCTTTTTCTCTTATTTTGATGATCCACTCCATTAATTCTTCATGTGAGCAGAAAGGCAAGTTGATAACCGTGAAGCTTGGAGTGGGGGTCCTGCAAAGGAATTTGTCCTCCCTGAATTTTTCGGTGACCCCACATTACCTACCTTCTCCAGTAGCTACTTAGGACAAGATGTACTCTGTGTACCAAGGAGCCAAAGCCAAGCTGCTGACCTTTGCATTTTGTGAACCCTCGGCTGAGATGCTGATCTGAGCGCACACAAATTGTTGGATCCATCATGTTGATTCTTGGCTCAGATACTAGTGTGCGACTAATGACTTGCGTAGTGTACATACTGAGCCAGTGCTAATGCCCAGTACACTGTGAGATGGGGGCAGGGAGGAGCATCTACAAGAGCACAGGCATCATAGTTGACGTGAGCAATGAGAAAAGCTGTGTTGCCGAGGAGATGCCACGGCTTATGGGGAATAAGAAGCAATCAAGGGATTGGGGGGGGGATGCTGCCCCGTATCTTCTCTTAAATTAAAAATTATTTCCTTCACATCAGAGATTACCTCATGAACCTCGAAATAAGGAAAGGAGTTGAAATGTTTGAAGAACCGGGTAACGAGTTTTATTACCAAAAGTAAACTGGTATCTAACCCTGCTGCTCAGTCAAAGGAGATTTAAGACCTCCAGACATGGCCATGTGGCACTGACCACAAGTTCACTGGGGACATTTCAAGGCACCATGCCAGCCAGATCCAGGGCACCGAAGGGCATGCTCCTCTGGCCCTTGCAGCAATTTCCCACTGGGAAGCTGTATGCAAATTATATTCCTAGTGTATTCTGGGAGACACAATATTCCTGAGAAAGAGTGCATCCAAATCTGTGGATGTGTCCAGAGAGCTTCCTCTTCCTGGCTCCTAATTCAAGGCAAATTGGTCGAAGTGATTGTTGAGTTATGGGAGTAGCTCAGTTAATAAGTGCTTGCCTAGCATACATGAAGATCACCCTAGGCAACACAGAGGGTCTGCGATGAGACTGGAAAAATTAAAGGGGTAGAAAGGGGACACTAAACTCAGTCATGCTACGAAGACAGGTTGGCTGTTTGACTTGAACAAACGTGTTCCAACCACCTCATGAGAGAAAACGGGGCCCAGGAGAAATGATGCTTCGAGGTTGTATTTGTGCACTCCTGTTATATGAGATAAAAAGAAAACCTGTTGTGCTATCATGAGTAAAAGACCTAATTCTCAACCTCATTCTCTTCTTCCAAGCATTGGTTTCTTGGGGAGAAAAATCCCTGGCAGTTCCTCTGAGCTCTTACAAACAAACGGCCATAATAATGCACGCAAAAGCGCTGTGGTACTTCAGAGCCCCACATAAGCTATTGTTATTCATTTATTTTCAAAGATACTGCTTTCCCAACTGTTTCTTCAATTTAAAATGGGATCCACATGTGAGAAAGATTGGAGTTGGGAATCAATAAGCTTGGCGATAACGCTACGTTTTGCTGTTTGGGAGACATTAAGGCTTTAAGACATCCTGACAGAAAGAACCCATTTCATTGTGGTTAGCATAGTGATGTCTGAGTCGATCTCACGATTGTGACTCCACATCTTTACCATCGTGGAGACATCAGTGAGAAATGGCATGTAGTTATTTTGCAGAAATGTCTTAAGGTGGAGTATTTACTCATTCTTTGCCACTGACTGAGCACCCACTCCGCCCCACTATTGTAGTACATGGTTGGTGTAAGGTGGTGAGACACATTGCTTCTCAAGAGTGTCCTATGGGACTCCAACACCATTGCCTGGACAGTGATGACCTGAGGCAGAAAGGTGGACATTAGGGACTTTGGGCTTTAACCGGAATCTGCTGAGATGGAAGAACTCAGTGGCTGGAGCCTGGAAATCTATATTTTGCATCTGTTCCCAGGAGAGTCAGATGTACAATGATGTATACTACAGTGATAAAAAGCCCAGACAATAGAATTACTCCGTTTTGTGACGGACTAGTGTCGTGTCCCAAAAAGGCTATTTTAACACTTGTTAACTTCATTTATTGTCTGAGAGATGGGAAGGAGAGCTCCTTCGAAGACTGTGATGACTGAATGAGGTGGTGCATGCAACATACTTACTCATGCATCTGAGAAAAGAAGATCTCATGGGTAGAGCCGCTGTCACTGTGCGTGGGGACAATGTGCAGTGGGAACACTGGTTACTCAAGACAGTTTCCCTCCAATGCACAGTCCGGACAGGAGGGAGATTTTCCAGTTAATTAAGGACTCTGTGGAGAGTTATCATGGTGAGTTGGACTCAGACATCACTATGCTAAACAAAGCCAGGGAACACATTGATAAAATCAGAGCAACTCAGACATTCCTTCTGTTTGGGGGGTTCTCTGAAAAATCTCTATAGGGATGATAATTGACTGCCTTGGAGTATGTCTGTGTAAGAACAAATCCCACTAATGTACATGGAAATGAAAAAACCTTGAGTTCATTCAAGAGGTCCAAAGAAAAGTCATCTGTCTTTGTAACTTGTGTGTGTTGCCTTCCTATCTAACACCTTAGTTCTCAAACATAATTATTCTTTGTCCTACTTAATTTTCTTTACAAATTATGATTAGAAATATTGGGGAGAAAGTCTAAAAATATTTTAAAGAATCTAAAATGGTACCTCCAGTTTCTTCCATAACTGATGTTTCTCCTACAGCTTTTAAGTGCTATTTGCTCACTTTTATTTTGCTAAATTTTCTTCCATTTCTGCTTGGTAAAAGCATCACAGGTCACCAGGTAACCAAAAGTGGCCATAAGTAAAGTTTGAATTGCAAGGGGGGTGGTTCCAAGCTTAGCAATGGATAATACTGATGACAACCTGAACTAATTTCTTACGCACTGTGGTTTACATATGAAAAAAAAAATCAGGAGGATTAAATTAAGTGCCTGGTGTAGAATCAGCTCTTCTTAGAACCTTGAGCACACCACAAATGCAATATTTGGCCTCTGTCCTCAAGTACTTAGAAACTGACTAATGGAGGAAACAACAAATTGAGACATTTCAAAATTCAGTCAGGCATAGTGGAGAAAGCATACCTGCAAGGCAAAGCATACTAGTGTGGGTTAAATCACTCTGTATCTCCTTGTGTGGTTAACTAGGGAAACAGGAGATCGAGGAGCTATGAACTTTAATCTAGCCTGATGGAGGATCCTGAAGAGAAAGATTTGGATGGAAAAAAAAATGAGTGTTGTGACCATTACCTATGAAGGAAGAGTCAGGGATCTGCCATGGGTCTCAGGTTTGACTACTTCCTGAATGGCTCAGGGAATATCAGTCACCATAGTGAAGGAGGTGCTGCCATCCCTGTTAATAGACATGTATAATAACTATAGAATATGTAGTGTACAACAGTATTGGGAGGCCTTTTGTTCTTCCTCCTGGGCAGAGAGAGATTTGGGGAAGAAAAGCTGTACAGTTATTTTCTTTAATTTTCTTCTTGAAAAGCTTTACTGAAAATAAATTTTTCCATGCAATATATTACATGGAATTAATTACAATCTCCCTTCCCCTGCTCCTCCAAGATCCTCCCTACTTTTCCGCCCACCCAAATCCATGTTTGTTCTTTCTCTCTCATTAGAAAATCAACAGGAATCTGAAAATAAAATAAATCAAAACAAAACCAAAATAGAACAACAACAACAAAAAGAAACAAACAAGCAAGCAAAAAGAGCCAAAGCAAATGTACAGTACAAAAAGCACATACAGATGCAGAAACACACAGAAATCCAATAAAAATACAAGATCAGAAACCATAATGTATGGACAATACACCATGATTTTTAAAAAGTGCACAGACAAAACATTATGAGACAAAAAAAATTATACCATTGAGTTCATTATGTGTTGGTCATCTACTGCTGGGCATGGGGTTTGTATAGCCAGTGAGACTCCATTGGAGAAAACAAAAGTATTACTTTCTGGGTAGTTATCAGTTGGAGACAACCTCTGGTTTAGGGACAGGGGCTTGTTCCTCTCTCTGCCCTGGGGCTTCATCTGGCTTAGACCTGTGCAGGCCCTGTGACTGCTACTACAGTCTCATGTGTGCATCAGTCTTGTTTTGTCTAGAACTTGTTTCCTTGGTGTCTTCCATCTCCACTGGCTCTTCTTAGGAACTTTCAGCCTCCTCCAATTCAGGGTTTCCCTGAGCCCTAGTGGGCGTGGGGGACGTGTGGATTTCATGAAAACATTCCATTCTGGACATGTTCCAAGGTCTCTTTCTCTCTCTGAACATTGTGCAGGAGTGGGTCTCTATGTTTGTTCCCATCTACCACAGATAGAATCTTCTCTAAGACACTGATCTATGATTACAACAGAGTGTTGTTAGTAGTCATTTCATTGCTATATTCACTTAGAACAGTAAGTTGTTTTTGGCTTTCCCCCTAAGTCTATAACCTATCCAGTCTCAAGTTCTTGGCCACTGAAACTGTGTCCAACATGGATGCCAACTCATGGCGTGGGCCTTAACTCCAATCAAATAGTGGTTGGTTACTTCCACAACTTTTGTACCAATTAATTTTTTTAAGCTGGCCAGGGTGTCACATACCTATAATCCTAACACTCAGAAGTTGCAGGGAATAGGAGTTCAAGGTCATTTTCATCTACACATCAGGTAGGAAGCAAAGCCTGAGGTATGGGACACCCTGTCTCAAAAAAAAAAGTAAATGAATATTTCTCTTTAAATATTAATGATGTTTTTCTGGAAAATATTTCTACTTATTTTTAGATTGTGATTGTATAGTCCACAATGATGGATAGTCTGGCAGCTGTCTTTCTAAGTTATTACCCTGGTAACTGAGTTTACCAGTACTTTTAGAGGGCCAAATGGGTTGCAGTGGCTTGGTATGGCCTGCTGCAGCTCCTGCTTCCTGGTGATAGGACTGCTGCTGGTGAGAGAAAAACTCTAATGTATAGCAGACATCTGGTCTACCCTACGATTCTCTTCCAGTTAAAATATATGCAACATTAACTATTTCTCTTGTCTACTACTAGATTTATTTTATTTTGTTCTCCCCCCCCCTTTGTACTAGTTTTGGATTAAATCTTATTATACAGTCTCCAGATGTTCCTTTAGTATCCTTTAATTTTTTAAGTTTAAATATGACTTAAAATCTGGACAAAATTAACTCTAAATGCAGCCCCACCCTCAATATAGGAATCTTAGGAAATTTTCACTAAATTTTTACCTTAAATGTGTTCAAAGTACTAAATTTGTTATTCTTTAAATTGGTTATTAGCCTTTCTCATTTTATGCAACAGATACACTTATTTAATGCAAAAGATACTTATGGGTAACTTGACTCATTTGCTCAACATTGTGTTCTTCCTCAAGAGTTTGATCTCTTTCATTATAAAGTCCTTTCTTTAGGGTGTGTTGTTCTTGTTATTGTGTTTGTAGATCAAGGAGCCTATATTTTTCAGGATATTTTATTACATGTCCTTTTTTGAGTGTTTGTTTCTCGTATAAAATAATTGATCCATTATGATATTTTCATGCATTATATATTGTATTTTTGTTGTATTTACCCTCACTCTATTGCTCTCTCGTGTTCGACTCCTAATGACTCCTTTCCTTTCCACAAATAGCCTTTTCCTGCTTTTATGTCCTATACTTTTTAAAGTCTATATTCCCACATATGAGAGAAAAACGTGAAATTTGTCTCTGAGTCTGACTTAATTTACTTTACTTTATTTACTTTATTCTTTGTTTTTTTTATTTAATTCATTAGTTGAAATGGGGGTCTTTCTAAATAGTCCTGAATATTCTAGACCAGACTGTCCATAGGTATGCCACCACACCCAGCTTTATTCTTTGTGTTAAAACAAATATCCTTAGAGGGATTCTAGTATAATCTCTGTCCTTTTATTATGTATTGTAAATTGTGCTTGGCAGCTAGTGCTGCTGTAACAAAGCACCACAGAGTGTGAGGCTTAACCTATTTGTTTTCTTACTGCTTTAGAGGCTGGTAGTCTGAGATTAAAGTATCAACAAGCTTGGTGTCTTCTGCAGCCTTTTTCTTGGTTTACATATATCAGGTTCATTCATATCTAATCTCTTCATATAGAAACAATATATTTGACTGAAACTCAACCTTATGAGTTTATTTTACCTTAATTACCTCTTTAAAATTTCATCATGTCGAAGGATGCAGAGGTCATGAGGGAGCAGAAAGGTTGAGTCAGGTGTAGATTAGAAGAAAGGACATGTGATAGGTAGGGTTTTAGTTGGGGTGGTAGGGGAGGATGGGAGGGAGAAGGGAACTGGGATTGTCATGTAATTCAATCTTGTTTCTAATTCAAATAAAAAATTATGTTAAATAAAAAATAAAAATAAAATTTAAAAAAAATCAAGAGTTAAATCTAAATTGAGAGCACCGGAAGAGGGGGGAGGGATCTATGAGAATGAGAAGGGAAGAAGAGGAAGGATGCAGAGGTCATGAGGGAGCAGAAAGGTTGAGTCAGGGGAAGAATAGAAGAAAGGGTATGTGATAGTTGGGGGGTGTTAGGGGAGGAAGGGAGGGAGAAGGGAACTGGGATTGTCATGTAATTCAATCTTGTTTCTAATTCAAATTAAAAAATGATAAAAAAAAAACTTCATCATGTCTTCAGTACTGGAGGTTTCTGTAGTTGAATTAGAGATGAATTTAGGGAAGGACAGAATTCAGCCTTCCCATATGGTTTGTCTTAACTTGTTTTCATAGTGGACTTTTATTTCATGTGTTTTGAAATGCTGGAATGTGGGGTCATCTCCACTTGTTTAATTGTGAGAACTCTACGAGCTTTGGCCAAAGCTGTGTCTCTACAGAGTGGATTTAACCTGGAGGACCTATCAGGCAACCGATAGCAGTTCAATGGCTCAGGCCAGTGTCAATGACAATCACAAAACTTAGGGTTTTCTGGACTGTGTAGGCAGTATAAGCGCCAGCCCCACATCCTTTGGAGATTGAAACCTATGGTTACAAGTTATCAAAAGAGACCTTTGATTCTATCTAAATCACAGGGTTGAGGAGAAAGGCTAACTACCCCTTCATTAACTAAGTAGCCCCTCGAGGGTCCAAAATATATATAAACATCAATTACAGCATCCAATTCTGCAGGGTTGGACACCCAGGGGATGGTATAGCTTCTGGCTATTCCTACAGAGTACTAGATTTTGTTCTTTATTATAGACACCAATAATTTTTTTCTTCATTTTTCCCATGCCTTTCTGTTGCCCATAGCATTGAATCTTTACTTCATATCAGTTCTTTCTGGTTTCCTTGCATTATGGCTTCCAGACATGAGTTCAATTTTATCGACCATCTCCAGATGTGTAATTTTTATTGTCATATAAAGGTTAAATGGTAGATTCATTAGTATTAGAGACGAGACATGAATAGTCTCTTCTATGAATGGAGTATTTATTTAGATTTCTTTGTAAACCTCCACTAGGTGTTTCAATTTCCCTTTCTGTGAATTTTTCATTACTATTTATTATTTATTTTAGCTTTTATGCTTGGAAGCCTTCACACTTTAGTATCTACAGGCTGCTGGTCCTAATACATGAATTCTGTGATTTTTAAATGTTATTAATTTTGTACCTCTACAACTTGGATTCTTTGTCATTCATGACAGACTTCAGTGGTCTCTCTGGAGTTTTCCAGGCACAAAATGTCAGCCCCCATAAATGATTATGTCTCCCCTGTCTTTTTTTTTTTTGTCTTATCTCATTTGTCTTGATCAATCAGTACTACTTTCTGAACATTTCATATGGTGGAACGAAAAGCATTCTTGAGTTTTTCCTAAGCTACACGGTAATGATCTTGGTGGGTTCTTGGTAAGCTTTATGCCACTCAACTTGCAAACTAAAGTACAACTTATTTCTATAAGTCTTTATGATCCAATGCACTTTCCTATAGATTATCAGGTTGAATGTCACCATCACCTTGTTTTATGAGAAACCAAAAACGTCCAGTTTTCTCACTTGTCTTTTAAAGAAGTTATTAAACATTTTACCTCAGCAGCCTTTAGTCATTCCTAAAGGTGAACATTTTATCCAATTTAGTCACAATTGATAATCCAAATACGGCCATCTCAGAAAATAAAAAGGGGGGGAGAACAAAATGCAGTGTAAGAACTGGAATCCAGTTGCAGAGAAGGAAGACTGATGAGCAAATGGGTCCAGACCAGGCTGGTGAAACCCACAGAAACAGCTGACCTGAACAAGGGAGAGCTCTTGGTCCCCAGACTGATAGCTGGGAAACCAGCATGGGACTGATCCAGACCCCCTGAATTTGGATGTTAGTGAGGAGACCTTGGAAGTCTATGGGACTCTTGTAGTGGATCAGTATTTATCCCTAGCACAGGTATGGACTTTGGGAGCCCATCCAACATGGAGGGATACTCCCTGAGCCTAGACACAAGGGGGTTGGCCTAGGCCCTATCCCAAAGAATAAGACAGACTTTGAAGACCCCCGCATGGAAGGCCTCACCCTCCCTTGGGAGCAGAAAGGGTAGAAATAGGTAGGAGGTTAGTTGGGGAGGCAGGGGAGGAGGGGAGGGAGAGGGACCTGGGATTGACATGTAAAATATTTTTCTTTCTAATTAAAATAAAAAGAAAAGAAAAAAGAACTTGGGCTGATACATACTGAAGTGGCTGAGCAATGGATGTGTTTTAAGCTGTTGATATGAAGCTCTGTGAAGTCCTGTTCTGATCTGCTTGTGTTTTCAAGGTTGTTGGCATCCAATAACAGCCACTGAATGAAAGTGTATGGCTTGTGCACTCCACAAAACTACGCAGATGCCAGGGATAAGAAAGGGTAAAATTCAAGGGAGATTCTACTTTGGCAAAAAGTTGTCCTTCCCAGAAGGGGCTCTCTTCCTTAACCCAAAGAAGCCTATGCCTAGAGGTCTCACCTGCATGACTGCCTCTTCCCAGAAGGGGGCTCCTTTAAGCAATTCACTTAAAGTTGCTGGCATCACAAGCCATGGATTAATCTCACTCACGGGAAGCATAAATCTATGCACAGCTCCTGCGAATTACAGTGCAGACTTAAGAATAATACTGAGGTTTGGCCTCACTTGGACTCTTTTTTTTTTTTACTGTATGTGAAACAATCTTTCCAGAAAGTTCCCATTTTATGACTAAGTTTGAGGGCATATAAATTATTTTATGGGTTTTGTTTTTGTTTTTGTTTTTTGTTTTGTTGGTTTTTTTTTTTTTTTGCCTGCATGTATGCAACTCTGTGTACCACATGCCAGAGAGGGTGTTTGAGCCCCTGGAAGTGGAATTACAGACAGTTGTGAACTGTCATGTGGGTGCTGAAAATTCAGTGCCGATCCTTTGAGCCATCTCTCCAGTCCCATTTATCTATCATCTCGATCACAGTCAACAACAAACATTTCCTGGGTACCCATCATCCAGAAGTTGCTAATAATCCCTAGATTTTTTTTTTTTTTTTTTTTTTTTTTTTTTGGTTTCTCGAAACAGGGTTTCTCTGTGTAGCTTTGGAACCTATCCTGGCACTCACGCTGGAGACCAGGCTGGCGTCGAACTCACAGAGATCTGCCTGCCTCTGCCTGCCGAGTGCTGGGATTAAAGGCCTTCTCCACCAAGGCCCAGCAGTAATCCCTATATGTAAAGGGGGCTAAATGCACAGCTTAGTATGAAATTTAGGCACTAGCCAAAGACATGTCAGGGATTGGCTTGTGAACATACATAGGCTTATAAAGAGCCACAGTGGTACATGGTAAGGCCTGCTGGAAAGCATGCGTCCAGGTGATAACCTTGCTGATGCCTCCCTGGAATTTGAATCCCTGGGAGGGAGAAGAAGTAGAATTCCTTGTAAAACAAATGGTGACTCAGAGGAGCACATGGACTCCTGGGAGCAGGATTGCATATATGCTTATCCACAACAAGGATGGATCTAGCTCTTCTTCAGAGAAAGGCACAGCTTGGTCAATACTGCTGACCTGCTGACCTAAGTGAATGCAAAAAAAAAAATGTAAAGAAAGAATGAAAATCCATCCTTCACCTGTAGTGCACGCCTCATGCATGAATGAATCTGGATGCAGGAGTATACTGTAACAAGACTACACAATTTGGCAGAAGACAAAAACACAAGATAATTCTCTACACAGGAATTCAAGATCCTGCCCTGTGCTATGCCTTATGGTGTGTGTGATGGACATGGTCACAGTCTCTGTAATATCCACGGTTTGCATATCAAAGCACATCCTCCTGGGAATGGATGAGGATCTGGAGTCATGTCTTTTTCCAGGAATGGAAACTAAGCTCAATCTTCCTCCCCACCTCCCCAACCCCCCCCACCCTGCACCATGCTTAATGTTTGCTATTATTCTTCTATTGCTCTTTGGTTATCTGGTTGGTTGGGATATTTGGCTCTGTTGTGGAAAGTTTTATCATTGTATTATTATTATTATTATTATTATTATTATTATTATTATTATTATGTATTTTTGAGACAAGGTCTCATGCATCCCAGGATGGCTTCAAACTCACTATCTAGCAGAGTTTGGCCTAGAACTCCTGATCCTCTCAACCCTTCTCCTCAAATGATAGGATGGCAGGCATTGCCACACCCAGCTCTGGTGCTTCCTTTAAACAGATGTCTAAGATTGAAAGCCATAGGTTTTCCATCCATGGGCTAATCAGTGGCCTGTGAAATGACATTAGAAAACAGAGAAGCCAGGCAATGGTGGCACACACCTTTAATCCCAGCATTCAGTAGGCAAAGGATATCTATGAGTTCAAGGCCATCCTGGTCTACAGATTGAGTTCCAGGACAGACAGACCTACAGCCCTGTCTTGAAAAAAAATGAAAACAAAATAATAATAATAATAATAATAATAATAATAATAATAATAATAAATTAATAGCAATTAAAAAGGGAAGGAAGGAAAAAGAGATTGATCTTGGGTGAGAACACAAAGGTGGACAGCATTCTAAGTGGCTTTTGTAGGGGACCCTGGAACTCAGAGTGCCATTGTGAGCACAGGAAAGCACAGGACACCCTGTGCAGAGATGGAAAGCTGCACAGGTGGAGAATTTGAGAAGACAGTGACAGAGAAGGAGACTGCTCTCACTATGGAAGGTATTCCCTTTCTCGGAAGGCCTGGCTTCAATTCTCTCTCATCTTTGAGTTCAGTGAAACCTTTGGGTCCTCACCACACACACACACACACACACACACACACACACACACACACACACACACTTAATTTAGTTCCTTGTGCTCGTTTTTCCTCTTGTCATTAAAGTATCTAGACCAAAGCAACCTGCTTCTCACAGAGCCTGGGCACCAAGCCCAGAAGGGCAGGGGTGCTTTTGTGGCACTTAGCCCTTAGCTGAGCTGCCGTGGTGTCTCCATCACTGGCCACAAACCTCCACTGGGAAATGGAACCCTCACTCTCTTCCATTCTGTTAGAAAGAACTTTGTTCTTGCCTAATAGTGAATTAATTGCTGAACTGAAATTTAGGCATGGACTTTTGGAAATGATTTGTGGATGAAACTTAAATCCCATGGAGCCTATGGGTGACCTGGGACCCAATGGATGTCCCTCCTCATCCTCAAAGTACATGGAGTGCAAAGGACTTCACATCATGTCCTTCTGATCATGGGTTCTCAAACTTTGTCATGCACTGGAGTCTACTGGACAGCCTATTTATTAAAAGCACATTGAGGGGCCCCACTCTGGTAGTTTCTGGGGTGGGATTTTTGAACAAGTTCCTCCAAAAATGTTGATGACGCTAGCCCTGAACCACACACTGAGAAGCCTCTGACCAGTGCTCCTCGGAGGAATACATGATGATGGAGAATGCTTGCTAAATGGTCCAGGGTTTACTTCAGAAGCAATGAAAATGCTTTCCAATTAACTCAGATGATAAGCCCACACTGCTGCAGATCTAAACAAGAATAGCTGAACTGTGTTTCTCCTATGGGAGAGCCCCGTGTATAAATAACCAGGTAGCGGTGCAGCTTTATAAAAATCGTGACTTGTTAGGAGGTCCTGAAATTGGCAGGCAGAAACAGAATTCTTCTCGACATTCAATAATACAGACTCGGATGTGGTTTATGTAGTGCCGTAGTCTCCAGGGAAATGAAAACAACAGGATGTGGATGAAGAGATAGAGAAAGAAATTTATTGTAAGGAGCTGGCTTATGTGATTATGAGGGCTGGAAATTCTAGCCCAAGTTCAAGCTGTAGTCTTGAGTCTAAAGTCCCTTGAGTCTTGAGTTCCTTCCCGTCTGAGGGTCCTTCAGCCCACTGGATTAGATCTGTTTACGTGATGGAGGATGATCTTTGCTCAAAGTCTAGTGATTAAAATACTAATCACATCTCTGCCTTGACCTTGGCTGGTGCTTGACCTAACCGTGGAACTCTGGGTTGATGTTCTGCACAGAAAGGGCAGTGCTCACCTCACTCACAAGGTTTGTTCTAAAGCCACATGTGAGTCCAGAAACATCTACTTAGATTACCAAATATAATGTTCCAACATGGTTACTTTTGTGACGTTTTTGGTAGCAACAAAGCAAAGAAAATCCTAAATCAAGATATCTTTAAAATACATTGATGGAAACACGAGACTAGCCAGTTAACAAAGCAGAGAAACCTCTGCCAAAGACCATGTGTGGCACCGAATGATAGCTTAGCTTTGGGGTTGTTGGAAACTAGGGTCTGTTCATACACCCCAAAAGGACTTACCTAATAGTCACAAGAGTGTTTGTTATTAGGTAGGCAGGAAATGGCTGTTTAGGGAGTTAAAATAGCCCAAGGTCATTTGTCTCTGGATCTGCAACATTCCAACTCTCCAAAATTATTGATGTATTAATCAGCCAATCAGCTTGTAAAATGTTTAATGTGGCTGCCGCTCTTTTTCTGGGAATTTAACTTAACAATAAGAGATTATATATCACATGTAGTAAAAGTGCGATTTTGTGAGACTGGTTTCTATTCATACACATATACGCACACCATACATGCCTGCAAATGAGCTAGTTTATGATTTCAAATGTCTTCATCCCTGAGAGTCTTGGATAACATAACAAAAACAAAGAAAAAGAAGTCCAGCTTTAGTGGTTTTGGTGAAAGTTCACACAACAAAATTCAACTGAATCTTTGGTTTATTTGGGGTTTTCTTTTCTCTTACCTGCATCAAAAAAAAAAAAAAAAAAAAAAAAAAAAAAAAAAAAAGCTGTGGAAATCACTCCAAGCACTCTGTCCACTCCTGTGGAAAGCACATCCGAAGCCCTACATGACTCTTCCCCCTTGTACTCTAGCCAGCAGTGTGCTTGTGGTGGCTAAGTATCTTATAACAACGGAGCATCTTATGACTGAGACACACGGAAGCATGCATAGAGCGGCGAGCACCTCTACAGACACGTCAGGATGACAAGCCAAACTGCCTGTTTCATTAACTCGAGCTCAAAGAGATTACCAACTTACCTGATTGCTTTCTTGTGTCAATTTCAAGAAAGAAACACACTGTGATGTCTTAATAATGATGTGTGTGTCTGCCAGGCCTGACTCCCTCCATCCCAGGGCAAGGTACAAGATGGTGGTCAGAAGTGAAACATAAGCAGTGAATGAAATTGCCCTGGTTTTATTGGTCAGAGTTCTCTAAGAGAACAGAACCAATAGGGAGAGTATTAAAAGGAGACAAATTAGGTTGGATTTTTTTATATACTGATGATGTCATAGTGAGACTGTCTATGGTTGTGGGAATGGATTTTTTTTCTCCCTTGAATTAAAGAATATGTAGTGAGAAAAGCAAGATCTCAGCACTTGGGATGTTTTAGTAAAAGCAGAAACACACACACACACACACACACACACACACACACACACACACACACACACACACACGAGCATAGAAGGAAACAGATTCAATCCTTTTGTATGTTTAGGGCTGGGGTGAGTTCCCTTTCTTCTGCTACATTGCCTGATTTGCACTCCAGATAAAGAAAGGAAGGCTGATACTCTCCATCCCCAAAACCCACTCCCCTGCATCCCAGACTTTAGAGTCCCTCCAAAGAGTTCTCCGCTTTAGAAGACAGCCCATCAAGTCTTTATCTTAGAGAGGGAAAAGAACCAGCAATTTTGTCAGAGGGGGAGAAACAGTCAGGAAGTTGCTCATCTTAAATGCTGAAGTGAAGGATGCATTTATTTACCAAGAGCATCATTTTCATGTCTGTCTGTCTGTCTGCATAGCAAAGATCTGTCTGACTCCTGGTTCCTCAGGACAGTCTGGGCAGTCCAACAACAATGGCTGTCTTCATGCTGGACATGATGGGAAACCAGTAGCTGCTCAGTCCACAAGGCTGGGGGCCTTCCCCACCCCAATAGGCACTGAAGAGAATTCCTATAGAGGCACTGCTCTTCGGTCCACACTGGAAGGCCAAAGAAGCTGGGTCCTGATGACAATGAAGAATGGCAGGCACTGTGGCAAAGGAGTAGGCGAACTGAGCAAAAGAAGCTAACACAACAGAAGGCAACAAGGCCAGAAGAAAAAGCATCCTTCCCTGGGACCTCATGTCTAGGCCACCTCTGGAAGGTCCCACCCACATCTGGGTTAGGTCTTTCCAGTCTAGTTAAAGTAATCAAAAAATGTCTCACAGCTGTGCAGAGGCCAGTCTCTTAGTTGAGTTCATAGCCAGTCCAGTTGACAGCCAGGATTACCCCTCAGCCCTCTACACATCCATCTGTATATTTGGGTTTTGTGTAGAATTTTTTAGCATAAGGCGCATGGGGAATCTCTCAGCTGTGTTAGAGATGGGATCGAGTTCAGGTTGGGGTAGGGATGTCTGGGAGGTATTTTTGCTAAAACACAAGTTCAGTTTTGTTTAAAGATGATTTCACCTGGTCTCAAGAAAGTACAGTCTTGCAGACGATCAAATGTTCCCATCCTTGTGAGACGAATGAGAGCTAAACTCCAACAACTTAGTTCACCAACCTTGAATATGTACTGAGTCCCCCGGGCCCCCACCAAGCAAACACTGACCACTTCCCTTCCCCTCTAGAGACCAATTTAATGATTGTAACAGCAACTTTGAATCTCTTTGAATAATTTTGGGTTATTCTTCAAAGAGAAAATGTCTATCAACATGTCTGACCCATGCACAGTGCCAACAGAGTGAACAAACACCTACTGGCCGAAACCAATGAAGAGCCTGCCTTGTTGCTATGACCTTCCTGTTTGCATGGGCCTCATGGGTACAAAGCTCTGAAGTCTATGCCAGTGGGGCCATGCTTTGTTCTTCTGGCCTCAGACACAGAAGCATCCTTTGATCTGATGATACAGGCTGAAATCGTGGCTAGAGTGGGAGTTTCATTCTGCTATTTTTTTTTACCCCTTAGTTGTGAATGGTGCCTCAGCCTACTCCCTTTCAAGTGGGCTCAGTTTCTCTTAATTCTCTTGTCAACACCATCTCCTGGCCAGCTTCAAGATGAACCACAAAATCACACAGTCTGTAGAGTGTTCACACTATGCCAGCAAAGACAACACACAGCTCAAAGTATGAGAAATTGACAGAACAATAGACACACAGAGAAGTTCTGCTCTGATTACATGTTTTTAAAGTGGGACAATAGTTTGAAAAATCCCAACACTCCTTTATCTCTGGTAACTGTTGGCTACTATTGCACTGTTAGGAACTCGGGTTTCACATGCCTCCAGTCCCATGAGGCTATGATCATCTGGAGACTCTGATATCCAAGATGGCGGATAACATTGGTGACCATTGATAGCGGTACTCAACTGGGAACTGACCTGGAGTGGCAATGATGACACTTGGCTCACCATGTGTCCTTTGTATTGTGTGAGCTTCCCTCATCATGGCAGTTGAATTGCTAAGAGAATTTTAAATCCCCAGTAACCAAGGTTGGATATGATCATAACCCTGTGAATGTTGCCTTCTAGGGGAAAAATCTTTGCACGTATGATTAAGATTCAGCTGATGAAACAGCGGTAGGTTCTAATACAGTACTCTCTAGCTGGGCTAAAGAGACAGCTCCATGGCTGAGAGCACTAACTGCATTTGCAGTGGACCCAATCCAGGTGACGTTTCCAGCACCTACATAGTGGTTTATTGTAGATGGAATTTTCTGTCCCACCCAGTCCTGTAGCCATTTAGTCCTAAATAAACACACAGAGGCTTATACTAATTATAAACCATTAGGCCTATGGCTCAGGCTTCTGATTGGCTAGAGATGGGTTAATTATTATAACCCATCTCTGCTAATCTATGTATCTCCACATGGTTTTGGCTTACCAGTGATACCCAGGTCTCTTTCTTTCCTCATCAGCTACATAACAAGGGCCTAGAAACTCTCTCTCTCTCTCTCTCTCTCTCTCTCTCTCTCTCTCTCTCTCTGCATACCTCTTCACAGAATTCTCCCTATCTGGTAACCCCACCTATACTTCCTAGCCAGCTGCATCCTGCTTGTCTGTTGGTTGAAACAGCTTTATTATTCAACCAATAAGAGAAATGTATACTGACAGCGTACAGAATGGCATCCTCCATCAGCTTGTAGCAATCTATAACCCTAGTCCTAGGGGACGCCCTCTTCTGGCCTCTATGGGCACTGCGCCCATGTGGTAGACAGACATACATTCAGGCAAAATACCTCTGTGTGTGTGTGTGTGTGTGTGTGTGTGTGTGTGTGTGTGTGTGTGTATTTATACAAATGCTTTTTAAAAAGAACTTTTCAACTTCCTGCATAGATCCATATCGCCAAACAACAACTTGTGTCACCCTGTTCCCTGTGGCCTTTATTTCTTCCCATGAGATTCCAACATATCCCTCTAACATGCTAGAATAGGACATTCAAAGTCTGGAAAAAGTCGTAAATTTCAAATCATTTATCAAGGCTTGACAGTCACTAGAACAAAAGGTCGTTAGCAGAGAAAGACTCCCCTTGTGTTCCCCGTAAAATATTAATCATAAAACCTCAAACAATGTAACATTGGGAAAAAGGACCAATGAAGGTCCCTCCTTGCTCTGCTGCCTGATGCTATCCTAACAGGGAACCTCTCAGCAGTTCAATATACTCCTGCTTTTAGACGGAGACTTCTTGTGTTTGTGAATTTAGGCCAGCTTTAGAAGAGATCCTCCCCGTAGTTTCATGGATGAGTTGGTTCATGGGATTAGGAAAAGCCATGCAAGTAAATATCTAGCCCACCCCAAATAAACTTCTCATGACATTTTTCATTGTTAAAAAATCCATCTTTAACAATTAATTTCTTTGGGCTGATGATGTTCTACCCCTTGTTAAGGTATAAACACATCAATGTTAAGATATGAAACGCCTCACATAAGCCATCCCCTTCAGGCCGAACAACCTCAAAAGCTTATTTGAAATGTGTCACTGCCCATCCTACAACCTGCATTGGTGCTTATCACATTTTCTTATTATTGTTTGCCTCCTTTTCTGTATAATATTATAGCAACTCTGTAGGTCAGAGAGTGCCTGGGCCTTAGCCACTGTCCAATTCTAGAGTGGACAGGATGGCAAGGACTGTGGTAATTGTTTTATTGGATGCAATGCTCTGTGATAAAAAGTATCAGGCCTGAGGCTTCAGGGTTCTGTGACACAATGGGCCCAGAAGAAGAGAAGAGTTGAAATAGGCAGTTAGAAGTTGCTTCTGCTAAAAACCGTTGAGTCCTCACTTGGGCCTACAAGATAGCTAAACAGAACAGAAGTGCATTGTCAGTATCTTTACTTTTTTTGCATCTATCCTTTGCTTTGAGTCACCTGCTGAACTCTAGGATCAACATGTTAATCACTCAAAAAGCGTCTGTCTCATCTCCAAGGCTGAAGGCTGAGATAAGCCATTGGGTTAAATCCAGTCACCTTGGATCCAGGACCTGCAGAACCTAGTAAAATAGTCTCACATACACTCATTGGATGAAGGGAGCATCCATGATGGTGAGATTGCACCTTTGAGCAGCAGCAATCATCTCAGGATTGCATTGATTACCACAAGCAATGGCATAGCAAGGATTTCCTTGAGGCACCTTGCAAAAGCAGAAGACGGTGAGAAACAACACACCTAGACCAGACTGCTTAAGTATATATACCTCTTGTCCCAATTCTTCCTCCATTTATTCCTGAGCTCATGTCATTTCCTCCAAAGACAGCCTTGGAGTCCTGGTTTGTTCCTCTTGCTAATGTGAGTGAATGAACCCTCTTTTTCTGCTTTTTTGCCATTTCTTTCTCTTTTTCTTTGGTTTGTTTGTCTGTTTGTTTGTTTGTTTGTTCAAGACAGGGTTTCTCTGTATAGCTTTGGAGCCTAAAGTGGGAAATTACCAATACGGAGCCAAGTAGAAATATAAGGGTATTTAATAGGGAAAATACTTACAGAGCGACCTAGCCAGCCGGCATGGCAGCAGTCTGTACAGTAAGCTGAAAAGGAAATGAAACCGAAAGTGCCCAGCCACCTGGCTGCCTTTCCCTCTACATCACTCTGACCACGCCTACCAGGGCTACAGCTACACAAGTAGGCGTGGCTACAGCTTCCCCTACAGGAGGCAGTCCTGGAATTCACTCTCTAGACCAGGCTGGCCTCAAACTCACAGAAATAGGCCTGCCTCTGCCCCCTGAGTTCTGGGATTAAAGGTGTGTGCCACCACCGCCCAATACCGTTTCTTCTCTCTGTAAATAAGGAATTTCCAGTTGCATCGAGACAGTGTAAGACCCATTCAGTGTCTGCAAGTGGGGTAGGATTTAGGCCTGTTTCTTGCAGACACATTCTTCAGGTAGTGTCCACACTCCTGTTAACTACACAGAATACCATCCCTTCTGCCACAGTTTAGTTTCACATTTTTCTTCATTTAACCTCTTTGTGAAATTTTTTTAAAGCCTGAGAAGATGGAAAAATCAAAGCAAGAACCTGAACTATTTTGTTGGTTTTGCTTTTGTTTTGAGTTTCAAATGTTGATTTTATTCCCTCCCCAAGTTTTGTTTTTTAGCAGCTGTATAAACATTTGGGCAAAACCACCATGGGAACAGGGTGTGGGGAAAAGATCATATATACAGGAATGTGCTGTTTGCAAAAACATGTATAAGAAGCCAAAAGTCCCCATATACCTCTTATTCTAGGTATGTCTCTCAAATGCATTGACCTTGTTCACACCTGCCCTACAGGTATATAATTCAAAGGGAATTTCAAAATTAAAAATAGAAACACCTCTAGAGAAAGAGACAGTAGATTTGACTTAGTAGAACCCTTAAACAACCATGATGATGAATGACCCCAGTCACCACCATTAATAATGATTAACTTACTATGTGCTGGGTGGCTTATGTGAAGCCTGGCCCTCCAAGCGACCTATGAGCTCCATCCAGGGAGAACCTGTCAAATCATGCTGAGATCCTACACAGTGCCTGGTGCAAAGCATGTGCTTGGCAAATATTTGGAACATGAAGGGTTACAGATTCTTGTGTAGATAGGATAGGTAGCTTTTAATAGTGTGAATTATTTTTTTTAATTCTCCGCTTACTAGTACAAAGTGGGATTGTAGTTCTGTGTTTTGTTTTGTTGTTCTGGTAGCTTCGTATCAATGTTTCAACCTTTTAAATTCTATTTGGGAGTGAAGTGCTATGTTCCTATACAATTTTACTGTTCTCATAAATGGGTGAAACTGTAGATAATTAGTGACTATTGCTATAGATTCAGTAGAAAGAGACTGAGTCCTGTTACTCCAGTTATGGAAATGTAGCAAAATTAAACAAGTGGTCACCATTGTCCTCTATGCCATCTCTCTTGCATTTTAATTCAAAATAAAAATGGATCTTTTATAGCTACTGAGGAAAAAAATGCTTAAACACCAAGGAAGTTATCTTCTTCAACATAGAGCTTTCTGAAAAGAGAGAACTCAGTTTTCATGGGAGAGGACTACACATGACACTCAGGGTAATTAGGCTGTAAAGGGTGTAAGAATCCACAGGGCTGTAGTTAGTGCAATGTCAAAGACCAGGTGTCAGAACTGGTGAAGACGGAGCGTGTGTAGATTCATAGAATCGGGGCAGCTGTTGTTGGCATCCTATTGCTGTGGACAATGTGATTTCTGTCACAATCCTCAGCCTCCCTTGACTTCGAGTTATCAAGTCAGGTACTCTCAGACATTCCTTCCCAGAAGAGACTAAACCCTCCCAGGACTATTGTGCATCTCTGCAAATTAATCTAGAAGACCACATATGCCACTAAACACGGAGCCTTCACACGGTTAGAGACAAGGGGCTGGAATAGGAAAAGCCACGGTGAATTGGATTAAATCAGTGTTTAGTCAATGCAAAGCACATAGAAAGATGCTTGAGGAAGAAGCACACTGTTAGAAAAGACAAAGACTGTCGCTGAGGTAGAGTTTGATGTGCCCAGTGTTTCGAAGGGAATCCAGGAGTGGGCTGTATGAGAATTCACATGCTGAGTTCCATATTGGATGTGGTATATCTCATGTGTTATCCACTTCTACTCATGCTCTCCCTGGGGATTATCCACCCACCAGTGCTTCATTCTGGAGAACCAGAGCAGTGTCATCAAGCTAGGTTGCAACCCACGGTATTAGAGATCAACTCAGCCAAGGACCTGATGAGCCAGTAGACACACTGTCATTTGAGTGGGTTTTCCCAAATCAGCAGTGAGCAAGGGGCTTTGAGGAAGTGTCATTGGTAACAGTGTTCACATTTATAGCATGCATTGCTGGAATGTTGTTATATGGTATTTACTGAGATTTCCCCAACTATTATATGTTACTTCATCTGAGTCTCAAAATAATCTTCTAAGTAGATGTTATTGTCAGTTTAAGTTAAGCCATTAGTCAAATTTGAACTTCCTTCTAAGAATTTGGTGTCTTAAAAGGACAGCTGTATGTTTTTCTAAATGGCAAATTTTAAAAGTATTGTAGACTACAAGCAGTTGAATAAATATTCCCAAAGATCATAGGTTAGGTCATTACCCTAGTTTCCTTTCTGTTTATGTCCTTCAGAGTCCTGACAAAAAGTGACATAAGGGAGGAATGAGTTTATTTGACTTCTGGTTCCAAGTTACAGTCCCATCCCACCCACAGGTGAACACAAAGGGAGAATAAGCAGGCCCTCCCTTGTTGCTACTCAGGCCACTTTCTTCACTTTCACACAGTTCAGGGTCAAAATGCTTCCTCCCACACTCAGGGTGGGTCTGCCCACCTCAATTAACAATCAAGACAATCCCCCCACAGACAAGCCCACAGGCCACTATGACCTAGAGAGCTTGTTGTTTGAAATCCTCTTAACTAACCTACACAGGAATGAAAGTAAACCCAGTCCTTTTTACAAATACTGCTGCTGGTTTGGGGACATTAAAGTAATATGACAATTGCAACTGACATAAATAAGATAATTGATATTCCAGATGACAAAATCTGATCTAGATTTAGACAACTCTCCACAGAATTGGAGCACCAATTGTCATTGGACAGTAAATGAAGTATTCCTAAATAAAAATTTTATTAGATTCTCAGTGCACTTAAATCATAGGCACTTGTTTTATCTCCTTATAACACTGATCCAGTTGGCCTTTTTATTTTTGTTTATTTAGACCCATGCCCTGACTGCCTGTTACTATCTAAGGTACTTCGCACAGTGCCTACCACACAGTCTGTGCTAAATAAACATGGAAGGGCTGAATGGATGGATGCATTCTGAAGCAAGATAGAAAAGAAAAGCACGCAAGACTTTGCCCTCCCAGTCTTCTTGGTTCCCAGAGTTCACTGCTTTCTCAGTTTTGCAAATCCAAGACTATATTTAACGAACGTCATGGTAATTTTCTAAGAGAGCAGTTATCAAAGCCTTCCTAAACCCAAGGTTGCTCAAAACAAATGCCCATATCTGGAAGGATTTTAAACCCTGGAAGATTTGACTCTCAGTTTTGAACACTGTTTCTTTATGCTTCATGTGAGTCTTTCGAGCTTTTGTGTACTACTTAAAGATGCTTGAAATTCTCTTCATGACCTTTCTGCTCTAGGAAGGAGTGTGTTGCTCGTGAACACAGCAAGGAAACAACCATCTGCTAACCAGGAAGCGAGCCCTCAACAGATACTGCATCTTGCAGGTCCTTGACCTTGTGCTTTGCAGCCTCCTGAACGGGGTGGGGGGGAATACACTTCTTTTTTAGACTGCTTCATCTATAGCAATTTGCTAAACCAACCAGAGCTAACTCAGTTGCTCAAAGTAGCAAGTATTCCCATCACAACACAAGTGAATACAGCAAAAATGTAAAAGCAGTATGTGACCGTAATTTGTAAAAACTACAGAAAAGGAATCAAATGGTAATGACTATAATACCAGAAAGCTATGAGGGAGAGGAAGTCCCTGAAGTTTTCCTACCTTGATGTATATGTGCCTCAGTGTAAGCTAGCTCATCTCAGCAAGCACTTATCTCGGTATAATAGACAATGCTCTAAGGATTTGGGCATTATGCTGGCCTGCCCTGTCACTTAGCAGAGTGCACTCAGGCAGTACCCTGGTCAGCCCAGGTACGAAGGACCCCTTTAAAAGAAAGACCCCCCACACACTTATGCTCTCTTTCTGCTCTCTTCTCTTTCCTGCTCCTCTCTTTCTCGCCCCTCTCCCTTGACAGGCCTTTTCCTGTCTCCCTCTTCCATCCTCTTTCTGTTCTGTGTCTCTTTACCTCTCTTCTCTTTTCTTCCCCCAACCCTTCCCTTTTAATACAACTTCTCACTAAGGTCTGTCTGCCTGGCATGGTTGTCCCTCTGCCTAGGTCACCCTCGCCTGCCAAGGTCCCCCCGGGCAAGGTTCCCCTCAAGCTTTATTGTAACAATGACCAAATGGTTAAACCACAAAGCAGTTGTCACCCAGGGTCCACACTGGGATACACTACTATTCTAATGTGTAGAAACAGAGTCATGTGTTCTTAATACTAAAATATCAGGATTCACTGAATGTGGGATTCAAGTGTACAGTTTTAATGGCACCTTAATGGTAATAGTACCATTAATGGTACTTTAATGGTAATGATGTGGAGACAAGGAAACCAAGGATCCAGATTGTTAGGAGTCACTGGTAGAAAAGAAGTCCTGAATCCAAGACAAAGGCAATGATGATGGCAATTGACACTGTGGATGTTCCCAATTCTTTGCACAAGACATACCCTGGGTTCCTGCTATAAATATAGATTGTGCCTCCAGCAATCTCCAATAATGGATCCTAGGAGGAGAAGCTGTCTGAATTTGTAAACGGTATCCCTGCTAAATCAGACACAAATTAACCATAGATGAAATTTTGAGAAACACTGGGTTTTAAGAACCTCCATGGCTAGACAGTACTACAATCCCTTCACGTACTCTCAATTCATCCTGGGAGCCTCACAGAGGAGGGAGTTTTGTTACTGCTTTTTTAGAGATGAGGATTCTGAAGCATGGGAGGATAAGTACCTTGCTCAAGATCAGACACTTTGGAAAGAACTGAGCTGAGCTGCAAGCTAGAAGTGGCAGGGAGCCGGTGAGAGGACCCATGCTTAAAGGAACCCTGTGGCAAACCTGCAGATCTGAGTTCAATCCTCAGTGCCTACAGACTGAGGGAAAATACAGATTCAAATAAGTAAAAAGTAGTCTTCTGAAATCCACACGTGCTCCTTGGCATTCACACAAAGAGACAGACAGACAGACAGACAGACAGACAGACACACACACACACACACACACACACACACACACGGGATAAATAAATCAATACAACTTGTTCTTTACAATTTTTAAAAAAAGATTAAATTTTTTTTGGTGCTGGTCAGAGAAGAAAAAAAGTGAATAGTGTCCATAGGGTGGTTTTTACAGAGAACTAATGCAAGAAAAGTAAACCTGGGATTTAACTGTTTCTTAGTCTTTGGACATAAACAGTTCTGAGGTCTCTCTAAAATGAACTCTTCTTTGTTTTTGTCTGGTTGTTTTGTAATAGCTGATTATAGATTCAACTAGAAACAAGTGTGTTGATGTTTCTTTTCCCTCCATCCCTCCCTCCCTCCCTCTCTGCCCCCCTCTCTCTCTCAATCTTTCTTTCTTTCTTTCTTTCTTTCTTTCTTTCTTTCTTTCTTTCTTTCTCTCTTCTATTTTGAGACAGGGTTTCTCTGTGTAAGAGCCCTGGCTGTCCTGGAACTTGCTCTGTAGACCAGGCTGGCCTGGAACTCACAGAGATCCACCTGCCTCTGCCACCCAAGTGCTGGGTTTAAAGGTGTGTGCCACCATACTTGGATAACATTGGGGTGTCCGAGATTACTAAGAGTTGTAGAGTCAGGGTATGACTTGACAGAAAGCCAACATGGCAATGGGACTGAAGAGTCTTATACTTTAAACCATTTGCTTCATTCAAAAACCTTTCAGCTTTCTTTCCTGAAGAATAAAGAAAATGGGGGGAGTAACAAGGAAGCCTATATAAACACAGCCACTCTTCTCCTCTGAAAATGGGACAATGAAGCAGAAACAGGTTTTCAAAGAGCCTGCTATTATTTTTCATTATTATTTAATGGCAATGACATCTGCCTTTCAAAAGATTTAACAGTGGGGGATTTCTATTCCCTGTTAGCACTCTTGAAAAGCCAGGTTTTCTAGGTGGGTAAGGACATGGGCTATAAGTCAAAGACAACTTGTTCACTAAACAGGAAACATAATTAAAATGGCCCTTTGGAGTTAATAAAAGCATAAAATAGCTTGGGAGTCTAATTTAATTATCCATGAGCATCACATGTAAGAATCGGCCTTTCAGCCATGTCTGGAAGTTGGCATGGACAGTTCACACCTAGTGAAGGGGAAAAGGGAATTGGAGCCATTGATAAATGAAGGTTGTCCATGACAGTGTCTCTGGGTTACTGGAATCTAAACCCTCAACCAGTGCTCTGGGGGAATACATGACATGTTCATGGAAGGCCTGAGAGAGCTGGGCAAGTAGGACTTCTGTTTCTCAGCCAGAATCCTAAACGCAATGGGCACACACACACACACACACACACACACACACACACACACACACACACAAGTGATGTGTGTAAATGGAGTTCTTACTTGGTTCAGATAATAAAAATCCAGAGTTGGATAAGCTGGGCTGGGTGTGATAGCTCCCTGATTCAGTGTATGCTTGTCATGTGGGAAGACGGGGTTTAATTTGAAGAACGAAACCAAGAGAATCATTCCCTGCCCTTTTTCTGGTCTACCTGCACCCTCAGCAAATTGAACCATATCTTCCTCCATTCATAAGAGTGACGCTTTTCTCCCCAAGTCCATAATGGCAATCTTTTCTGGAAACATAGACTAAACAAGAAACAGTTTTTTTTTACAAGCTGTATAGCATCCTTTGCCCTGGTCAAGCTGATATGTAAAATTAATGACCCTAGAGGCAATTGTGCATGTGTGCACCTTATATTTCTGAACTGATTGGTGCTTATCATTTAGCAGTTAGCTGTCAGTGTGAGAACCGTAACTGCCTCACAGTTATATTGCCCTTTGTCTCCACGGTGTTTAGTTTTAAGTTTTCTAATTATGGTGTCTTTAAATTTTACATAAAAGAAAAAAATAAACCTTCAAACGCTGAAACCCTAGTTCCAACAGTTGTTGATATTTTGCTAGTCTTATTTACAATATGTTCCTTTTTTGATATTTGGCAGCAGCATGTGGTGGAATTCTAAATAAAGTAATTCAGACTCCCTATCATTACACTCCATACACTATTTATATAATTTCAGTTAGTTGCTGATTGAGGTAGGTAGCATTAGGCTTTCTTCAACGAAGTCATCATAGTCCCTTGAACCTGTGATTGTATCACTTTAGCCTTAGGTAGGAAAGGGGACTGTGTAAATGTGACTAAGTTTAGGATCTTCCAAGATTTTAGAGGCCATACTGGATTATCTATGCATCTGTGTATCCTTCCAGGGAGTTCAAGGCCAACCTGGTCTAAAAAGTGAGTTCCAGGACAGCCAGGGATACACAGAGAAGTCCTGTCTCAACAAACAACCAAAAACAAAACAAATAACAACAGAAAATAGGAAAACAATACACCAATTTCTAAAAACAATGTCAGTTCACATACAAGTGTCCATCTCCCTGCCTTCTCTTGAAATACTGGAGGTTGAGCAAGGTGCTATGGCACATGCTTGTGACCCCAGAACTTGGCAGGCCAAAGCGAGAATCCAGAGTTCTGTGGTCTTCTTAACATCTGGTTCTCTTCTTAACATCCTACCTTGTGACTCCTTGTCTGTAAGAGTCTGTGGTTAACACAGTCACAGACATACTGCTGAAACCTCTGTTTTCTATCTGATATTTCTTCTGCCATGAGCTATATTAACTTCTTATAGGTACATATATATGGATATTTGCAATAACAGATAGTCCACTGTAGTTCTTAGCCTGCTCTACTCAAGTGTCCTATGCTGCTGAGCTTGTGATGTGTGTTTTCTGTAAAACTGCATAGCCTATTAATCTACACTAGCTCTCAGAGGATGAACAAACACAGTGGAGCTGGGGCAAACACCCCCAGTGAAAAGCATGGTGTGCTAAGTTAACAACACAACAAAGGCAAATCAAATTCAGAACATTGGCTTCAGCAAAGACACCACAATTCCTTCCCTTTTTTTTTCAATGAAGAGTAAACATAAGCAACTCATTTTGTCACTCTTCATGTTATAAATAGAGGCATCCCTTAAGGCTGGTGAGTCACTTACACCTTAGTCTTGAATTACTTTAATCAGATGTGAGGCTTAGGGAATAAAGAGCTTTGATTACCAAGAAAGGAATTTAGGAACTTGGACCAAAGTGCTGTCTGCTCAGAGTATAACCCCTTGTGCCAAGAAATAAAGAAAGACAGACTGACAGGAAGGGCCCAGGGGAGACATGGCATGTTGCCTGGCTTCTGTGAGCAGGGTCCTGTGTACTCCAGCCTGCAGGGGACCATCCTTCTGGGTTCCCAGCTGTCTACTACCCACAGTTTTCGTGATATTCCCACGTAATTCTTCATTTTCTTCTTGTGGGAGGCAGTTTATGATCTGGAAACAGCACAAGTTTTAACTACAAGAATGCACATGGGTGGCTTTATAATGATAAGCTTTTAACCTTGGCCATGAAATGGGGTTTCAGAAGCACGATTTCTTCTGCTGCTAAATGGGGATGGTGATAAATGCCTCAAAGGGTTGGTAAAATAGCATGGTGTTTGCACTTGCATGCTAAGGTTGCTGGACATAGAACTGCAAACTGGATGGCTTAACAGCAGAAACTTGTCTCTCAATTTTAGAAGCTAGAAATCCAAGGTCAAAGTACTGACTAAAGTGTTTTCCTTTTAGGGCTATGAGAAAGATTATGTCCTATGTTTCTTCGCTAGCTGCTGGTCACCATGAGATTGCTGGTAATCTTCGACTTGAAAAAGTACCATCATATTTTGTCTCTGTGTTCACATAGCCTCATTTCTTTGTGTATGTCTGTGTTCACAATTGCTCAATATACATAACATTTGGGGCTAGGGAGCCTGCAATGGTGAATATGGATTGCAACTTGATGGGATCTAGAGTCATACTAGAAACAAATCTCTGGGAATATTTGTTAAGGATTTTCTGGATTAAGTTAATTGAGGTGGGGAAACCCACCCAAATGTGAATGGCACCAATCTATGGGCATTAGGATGGAAGAGAGCTGGGTACCAATTCACTCATTCATTGCTCCTGCTGCCATGACTTCCTCGCTGTGATGGACTGTGCCTCCTCGAACCGTAAGCTGAGAAACCATTCCTCGCCTAAGTCAAATCTTGCCCAGTGTTTTGCCACAGCATTGTAACTAATATGGAGTCCACCATAACCCTGTAGAAACTCATCCTAACTTAATGAAGCACATCTACAAAGGGCCTACAAAGTACATCTACTAAGGTCACAATCTGAGACTTACATTTTCAGCTTATGGATTTGGGGGAACACATTTAACCCCTCACTGTGCTGATCATGGAGCAGTCTCTCTGAAGCCCGCCATCTCTTAACTCTTCTTGGAAAAACAGAATATTGTCCTGTTGAAACCTCTAAGCCCCCAGCTTTGTATGACTCAACCAAAAAAAAATGTGCCACGCTCTTTCTTTTTTTAATTTTTAAAATTTTAATTTATTATTTGACAATTTCACCCACATATATGTAATGTGTGTGTGTGTGTGTGTGTGTGTGTGTGTGTGTGTGTGTGTGTGTGTAATATACATAAAACATTCTGATCACACTCATCCTTACCCTCTCTATACCTCCCCATTAACTTTCTCTCCTCCCAGAAAATCTCCCTCCCGTTTTTATACCATTTTGTTTTGATTTGCTTTTTTATCATTTTTTATTTGAATTAGAAACAAGATTGATTTACATGACAATCCCAGTTCCCTTCTCCCTCCCGTCCTCCCCTATCACCCCCCAACTAAAACCCTGCCTATCACATATCCTTTCTTCTATTCTTCCCCTGACTCAACCTTTCTGCTCCCTCATGACCTCTGCACCCTTCCTCTTCTTCCCTTCTCATTCTCATAGCTCCCCCCCCCTTCCCATGCTTCTTCTCACAACTGCCCTTCTAACTCACTACTGTTTTTAGAAGATGCAAAGATTTAACAAATCGCACGTAATCCCAACCTTAGTCCAGTAATATTGTATATAGTTCAGGCAGAGCACAGTTTTGAAATTTACCTTTGGACTTTCCTGGGAAAACTGCGAGCTGAGTCAATGGATAAACAAGATCAAAGGGAGTGTTTACATGTTTGGAAGAAAGAGCCTTTGTTAAGTACCAGAAGGAAAGTCTCTTCCCACACAACATAGGTCTTCATTTCCATCAGCTGATGTTTAAAGCTATCCAAACTAAGTGGCCACACCCTGCAGGAGACCCCAGGATGTTTCCGGGTGGTCCTGGGCACTGACAGTGAGTGACAAACACGTATTTGACTCTAAACAGGATGGCTTCTGAGAGATTTTTTTAAGGGTTGAATCTGAGTGACAAGGGAAGAAATTTGCCATGGCAGGCAGGTGGAGACGCAGCAAGCTGGGTCGAGGGGATGAAGAGGGTTTCAGGGCCATGGAGGCTTCTCTGGAAGGACCAAGCTTCTAGGGGTGAGATCAGTGCAGTCAGGTTGAGTGCACGCAAATTATTCAAAGTGTGGATGGCAAAATGGAGACACAGCAGACCCCATTTTGGAGTCCTCGGTCGTAGCCAGGATTTCAGAATACCTACATAGTGGTTTGGGATAGGATTTAGGATAATATAACCATCTGTCCATTCTCTTTGTTAGTGTTTCCAACCTAGATCTATACAGAATGCTTTCCCACAAAAAGCGTTTATTAACAGCCCTGAAGAAAGGGCCAAATTGCCATAGATGGTTATAGAGAGATCCAACATTTTAACAAGCATTTTTCGGTATGAAATTCATGCTTGAGAATAAGATAATTGCCCCCCAAAAAACCTTAATAATGTCTTAGAGTTTGCAATTTTCTGTCAGGCCTTCCTCACTCATTGCTCTCCTAGGATATATGCATACCGTGGGCCACAGGTTTGTCGAGTCTCATTGGAGAATTTGGCCTAAGTGGTATGTTTTGCACACCTGCTGTGTTCTCCAGGAAACTAGGTCTGCATAGAGAGGCAATGGCCAACCTAGGATTAGCCCAGTACATGCATTCGGACTTTACCATTGAGGAGACTTGATGGGAGGGGTGGTCACCACTGTTGAAAGAGGTTTGTACACTGTGTGAAGATCCATTACTGTGATTGGCTTAATGAAAAGCTGAACAGCCAATAGCTAGGCAGGAGATATAGGCAGGACTTCTGGGCAGAGAGAAAGGAAGTAGGAGATGAATCTAGATACCAATGAGACATGGAGTGAGTTGGACATACAGAATGAAAGAAAGGTAAAAATCCATGAGGCAAAACATAGATTAACCAAATGGGTTAATTTATAAGAGCTAGTGGGACATGCCTGAGCTAAGGCCAAGCTTCCATAATTAATAAGTCTCTGTGTCATTATTTGGGAGCTGGCTGCCGGGACAGAGAACAACTTATTACAGACCACAGACAAGGGCTACAGATGAATGAAACTATGCCTGTAGCTAAAACAGATTTGAATATGGTTCCTAGGTTGGAATAATCAGATTACTGATACCTCTGTACCTGAAGGGAAGTTACTTAGACTAAGGTAGACAAAGGGACAGAAAGGAGAGGAGCATCCTTCCTCCCCATACATAGTAAGTGCTCTGCAAGGCTGCCATTCTGTTCATAAATGGCAGGAAAAGGTAGCTAAAAGTCAACCCTCCTAAACTTACAATAAGCCACAGTCTCAGGCAGCCAGGTCTATTTCAATGTTTATCCTGAGCTCACAGGTTGATTTGGAATAATCCAACTAGGAATTTTTTTTTTCTGCATGAGAGAACAAGTTGGAATCCCATGGAATGTGCTGTGTCATTAGTGGTAAGCAGATGATGCAAGCTACGGAGAGGCCAAGTACTACGGTTGACCTGGCCCTGTGTAGCAACTTTGCTGAGCTTCCCATCTCATCTTCCTGTATTCAATGAGAGGAGATTTAAAACCAAGCTACATGCCTATCTCAGTGAGTATGTGCTCTGCCCTGAGGTTGTCTTCATTATGAAATCCCACAGGACACAACATTACTTTTAATAGAGCCACCAAAGGTCCCCTGTTAGAGTGCATTAGCATCTGAGTTTCACACACTTGCTCAATGAGACAGTTCATAAGAAATCAACTCTGTCTATAAGTGTGCAGAGGGAAAAAAAGACAACTGAACATGCCATGGGTCCAGCCCCTTTGTGATGGATTCCCTGTCTCTGTTCTTCTCTCCAAAGTCTGGGAACAGGGTGCCATGGATCCCAGGGACCAATAATCCTATGACCTCATGTAAATAGTAAAACCCAAGTCTTTGATCCCTATACCCTCCTCTTAGCAATTTCAGGAGAAGCTGTGTTCCTTCAAAATGTTTTATTATAATATTTAATAAATTAAATTAGCAATGCTTGTTCATGGTTTATTATAAACTAATGAAACAAAATTACTTAAAATTCCATTGTTGATGGATAATTCATCTGTGTGTGTCTTAGGAAAATAAAAGTTTATTGTAATGTATTACCCTTTTGGAAGCTGCTTTTTCCAAACAACAGTACCTAATTCTTTTCCTCCCTCAAGAAATGACTGTACTATGGATTAGTTTACATTTTCTAGGTTTTACATAAATTGAATTATACACTATGCATAGTCTAGATGTGGCTTAATTTACTCTGCAAAATTATCTGAATTCATCTATGTTATGGTATACATGAATAGTTCATTCTTTGTTTTTGTTTTACCTCTTTTCCCATTATATAGATGTATAGCATTTGATTATATATTCACTTATTGACAGACATTTGGTTCTGAAGAATATAGATATTTAAAACACGATTATTAAGAATGTCCTTACGTGGTTGTGTGGCATGTTAGTTACTTTTCTCATTGTTAGAATACCCGGTTTGCTGAAGGAGAGGGTGTGTTGGCTCATAATGCATTGTGGTGGTGAAGGCATGGCAACACAAGCTTCAAGCAGCTTGTCACAGTGTATCCACAGGCGGGAAGGAGAGAGAGATGAATATTGATTGGTAATAAACTTAAATCTCATAGTCATTCAGTCCTGGACCACAGCCCATGGGATGGTGCTGTCTCCATTCCAAATGGGTCTTGCTTCCTCAGCTGAACTTCTCTGGAAATACTACTGTAGACATGCTCAGAGATGTGTCTTCTAGACGATTCCAAATCTATCACCAAGTTACAGTGAAAATTAACCATCATATATAGTTAATTAAAATATGGGGCCATATATTTTGATTTGTCTTGACTTAATGCAAATGTGAGTAGTTAAACCAAATGATACATGTATGCTAACTTTCAAGGAAATTTATAAACTATTTTCCAGAAGGGTTTTACCAGTATGCATTCCAACCAAGTAGATGAGAATTTCAGTTACTTCTCACCCTCATCAACACTTGGGTTGAACAAAACTTTCTATGCCTTCTTTTTCTGTTTGTTATCCCTGTCTTCTGTGGCTAGTTTGCTGTGTGTGTGTGTGTGTGTGTGTGTGTGTGTGTGTGTCCATGTGGAGGCCAGACATCAACATCAGATATTTTTAGCATTTTCAACCATAATTTTTTTAGACAACACCTTCCATTGAACTTGGAGCTCACTGTGTAGACTAGTTGGCCAGTGAGCCACAGGAACCCTTTCTGCCTCCCTTGTCCGAGGATCACAGGTCCAAACATCACATCTGGTTTTTACGTGGGTGTGGAGAATTTGAACTCAGGGCCTCATGTTTGCACAGCAAGTGTTTTCCAACTAAGTCATCTCCCCAGGTCCCTTTCTTCCTTTAAATGTTAAGTTGTTCCTTCTGACTTCTCATTTCCTTTGGCACTTAACTGTTCATGTCTCTGGCTCCTTGTTGCATTTCCTATGGATTGCTTAGCCTAGAAGAAGTTAGAATTGTTACTGTCCCTGCTGGGCTCTTTGCCTTCCTGAGAGATGGTACGGGGTTTAATTACCTAATATCTGGAAGGCATTTTGAGTTGATAACCACTAAAGACAATTACCCTAGTATCTCATCCTTTGTTCCAAACAGTTGGCAACTTGAGGTAAGCAGACAAATTGAAAAATAGCCATGCTAACCAGCCTCTCTGATTCAAAAGTTGTCAACAAGGTTTCCAGAGCTTACTCCCTTGCTAAATCGTCACTGTCCCTACACAGGGCCCTTCCTTTCTGAGTTGCCTAAGAAGGAGAAACAGAACATCGGGAGTGCATGAAGCATTGAAAGCAAGTGATGTTCTCAGTGAGGGCACGTTTGACTTTAGCATGGTCATGTCAAGGATCCCACCCCCACCAGAGTAGCAAAACCTTCCCCAGCTTTGGGTTCAACTGTGACTGTTGACAGTGTGGATAGAAATCGTCCACCGCAGCTTAGTTCTCTCAGATGTTCAAAGTCTGAATCTGCTCCCCTACAGAGACTGTGCCTGCTGAGATTAGCTAAACCTGTCCCCAGTTCAGCTGTGTATAATAACCCCACCGCCTCGTTCATCTGTATGTAGTAACCACCCCTACCTAATCAGCTGTATATAATAAACCCTCTGAGCTTCCTGGGTCCTGCAGCTTCTCCATCAGAGAGGCCAGTTCACCTGATCTCAACTTGCCTGTATGTCCATTTGCCTGTGGTCTTTTCATTCCCTCACCACCCCAGTTAGGAGAGTCCCTGAAGCCATGCCGAGGATGGTGCAGAGACAGCTGTACGTCTCTCACGTGGTCTTCACAAAGCAGGAAGTGAAGCCATTTTCAGCATGTGATACATCTGAGGACAGGGGTACCGGGGACTTCAGGACTCTGCTCATATCCCTCAGCTAGGAAACAGCAGAGCCAGATTTTGAAGCTGGTCTTTTTGGACTCCAAAGATCATGAGCTTGTTCTACTGCCTGTGCCCAAGTAGAAAACAGGAAATAACTATTGGGAAGGCTGACGCAGATGAGGGAGAAGAGACTCAAAACAAAGAAGACTGGTAAAACAAGAATCGTTATGACTGATACAGAGACTTAAATAAAAGACAGATTAAGTTTGGGGTTGATGAAATGACTCAGTGGGTAAAGGCACTTGCTGCCAACCCAAAAGATCCAAGTTCAATCCTTGAAGCCTACATTGTAGCAAGAGAGAGAAGCAATTCCCTGAAGTTATCCCCAGATCTACACACACACACACACACACACACACACGCACGCACACACGAAAGAAGGAGGGGACGAAACAAGTGCTTCAGAAAGCGACCATTTCAGCATCCAAAGCAGAGTGTGCAGTGAGATGGACATTGTTATATCCACTTCAGACACGACATCATGACGAGTGTGCAGTGAGATGGACATTGTTATATCCACTTCAGACACGACATCATGACTTAATAAAATGCAGACACCCCCCACTGACATTGGGGCTATGTTTGCGTGCCAGAAAGACTAGATTTCTAGTAGAAGCTGTCATCAGAACAGTAACACAAACACTTGAGCCTAACAACAACAAATGTGCTTCCAGGGCTTTGGTCTAGGGCTCATGTGGAACATGTTCTGTTTTTTAAAATCCTGTTCTATTTTTCTTCTATTGGCATGATGTCTACATATGTGGCATACCTAGGAGGGGGCAAGTTCATGGCAGATTACACACATGATCCCAAGGACATTGGGTGTCTTCTTCAATTGTTCTCTACTCTTTACTGAGGCAGAATGTCTTGCTAAACTGCAGCATGTCTGGCTAGTCCAGCTAGCCATGTTATCTCTAAGATTCCTCGGCCCTGCCCTAGAAATGCTGGAATTACAGGTGGCTTCCATGCCTACCCTACTTCCATGTGGCCCTGGAGATTCGAACTCAAACCTCACACTTGCATAGTAAATGCTTCACCTACTATATCCACTATGCTATCTCTCTGGAACACAAAATCTTGTCTTTATTATGGCTTTTGTTTTTTCCTTGCAAAGTCCGTTGTTACCATGGGTGTCCTGTTGCTCTCCAGAATTTGCACAGTATGAAAACAACAGATCTGCCCAGAGGGATGATGGGACGTAGCCCTTCAGAGTTTTCTCACAGCATATTTTAAGAGAGCCACAGAGGTGGCTTGAATGAGCCATAGAATTTGCAGGGCTTTGGAATGATTCAAACCACACACACCATACCGCTGGACACATTGCTATGTCACTGGCCCCATGGGTATAGAGGTTGCCATGCCACCATTGACATTTACTACCCAGATTAATTCCAAAAACCTCAGATTGTCTCTGAATAATCATGGTATTTCATGTCTATATTTAAATGTCTGATTTTGGGCTGACTAGGTAAGTAAGATTGTCACACTGGAAAGGACCATTTTGTAGCTTCTCCAGTCCTACTTAATGATTTGGAAATGTAATTGACTAAATTTAATGTAGGAGCTGGAAAAGTTTATTTCAGCGACCCCCGCCCCAACACCCGCACACACACACAACTTATTGCCTCTAGATATATAGTTCATTCACCTTGTAAAGACTGGTTCTTCTTCTTGATCTATTTTGATCTCTTGCAGGCAATCTTGCTCTGTTGTGGGAAAGTCTTACAAAATCAATAATCTAAACGAGGATATTTTTAGTGTGCATAAAACAGAGAGGGAAGATAAGCCAACAGTCATTCGTTCACATTCAAGAATAAATAGATTTACAAACATTTAAGATGGGGATGCTCTTCAGGAAGCAAGGTTTGATTTGGAATTGCTGGAAGGCAGTGTATTAAAAACTAAAGATGAGTTCTTGTGGAGGGGTCTTTGGAAAAGAAGACAGAAGATATTTAAATTATCGTTATAAAACGTATTGTGGATTTATCTTGTAATTTTTCCCAAGGAAAGTCATTGTCTTCATTATATCCATCCCATTGCCAAAGAACACCTTTTCAACATTATTTTTTAAAGGTACGGTGAGCCCACCACAATATCTCTATTTACCAGCTGCCAGCTGCTAAGTGCATCAAACTCACTGTCCCATTTAGTCATTGGAGTAACACCGGGAGTCAGCGCTACTCAGAAGGTGGCTCCCTGCTGCTTGCCCTGCACTGCATTAAGTCTGCTACAGATTTCCCAAGTCATCTGTCTTCACACCGTCCTCTGCGACGGATGCTAATGGTTGCCGTTTTACAGACACAGAAACTAAAATGCAAAGGGGTTGAATGACTGACAGCTAGCAAACTCTGAAGCAGGATGTGTGCTCTGGCTTCCCTGCTGCAGAGTCAACACTGCTCGCCTCTAGTGTACATGTGTTTGCCAGGAAGGCCACAGAAGCAGCAGGAGTAAGAACCCCAAAGACACATGATTCATGAACTCTACAACTGTGCTTGCGTCACACAGAGAACTGAAAAGGTCAACCCCAGCACCAGTGACACATTTTCTCTGCTTTGGTCACTCATTGCTAACACACTGGCCATGGTGCTGGTGTGAAAAGCAGCCACATGCTTGTGCCTCCTCTGCTCTGTGCAGATTTCACTCTGACACTTATTATGACAGTGAAGCCAGGCATGGTAGTGTAAGCCTGTCATCTCAGCCCTTAAGAGGCTGGGGCAGGACGACCCGGCCTAGGTGAGAATCTGTCTCAAGAAAAAAAGATATAGAAATATACATAGTAGATTTACACACACACACACACACACACACACTTAGAATGAAAAAGAAGAGACAGAAAGCTGGGCGTTGGTGGCGCACGCCTTTAATCCCAGCACTCGGGAGGCAGAGGCAGGCGGATCTCTGTGAGTTCGAGGCCAGCCTGATCTCCAGAGCGAGTGCCAGGATAGGCTCCAAAGCTACACAGAGAAACCCTGTCTTGAAACCCCCCCCAAAAAAAAAGAAGGAGAAGAAGGGACAGAGACAAGGTAGCTGAGCCTGTGAAGATGCTCACCTCTAAGCCTGGCAATATAAATTTGATCTCCAGAACCCACATGACAGGAGAGAACCAACTCCTGCAAATTGTCCTCTAACCTCCACATAACAAATAAATAAATAAATAAATAAATAAATAAATAAATAAAGGGGGGATGAGATGTAATGTGAATTTAGCTCACTTGGAAGTTTCCTTTGAGTTCTTAGACAACTGACTGCACTGAGAAGCTGGCGACTGTCAGAGAATCGGGAGCACTGCTTCTTCATCCTTGAGGAGCACACACATGATCTGTGCATCCCGATAAATACAGGTCCGGGTGGGCCTGGCATTCTGCATCCTCGCCAAGATTAATCTGGGTCCTGGAATTCAACCTTGACAGAGAGCTCTTCCATGGACAGAAGAGCATTTAAGGCGTCCAAGGGACCAAAAGGGATGGTGACGTTTACAGGACTCAGCAATGGATGCGATTCAAAAAATGGATGGTCCGTGTATCCAATTGATGTTTCTGTCCTGCTCCTAGTCGGTCATCCTGTCCCCTGAGTTAAGTCAGTATTCTTCATCTAATGCTACTGAATAGTCCATGGAAGAAGAGAGATTTTGAAGCGATGCTTAAATCACAGGAGCAATTCAAGAACAAGACTTAAGAGACTGCGTGTCTCACATCCAAATGAGGAGACGCGTGCCTCTGCAGGATGCTCTTCAGCGCCTTTGGATATCTGTTCAAAATTTTTCATACTAATATGTGCTGTACCAGAGTGTAAGACAAGAGTGCTCATTCCCCCAAGCATTTGCCTCCCACTGTGAAATAAAGACTGAGTGCTGACTGACAGGTGAGAACCGATGGCAGACGTATTGCAGCTGTGCTCTCTCCTTGACTATACAGAGAGCGCACACCAGGGCCCCGGGACCAGGTCTTTTCAGTGGTCAGGAGGCGCTAGGATCCCGCTATAGTTATTTCGCTACATTTCAAGCCTGAACCAAAAGACACTCATTTTGCTGGGTTCTCTGGTTGAAGGGATGAGCATTTCCTCACTCATCCTTGTCCTCCAGCTGTTTCAGTTCTCTGCTTTCTGTTTCAGGTGCCAGGAGAGAGTGAGAAACAGTGGAAACCGGCTCTCGTGGTTCTGACTGAGAAAGACCTTTTAATCTATGACAGCATGCCACGAAGGAAGGACGCCTGGTTCAGCCCGGTGCATTCGTATCCACTTCTTGCCACCAGGTAACCTTGACTTTGGGTGCGGGTGATGTGTCGCCAGTTCGATGGTGTTTTAATCAATTATAATTATTCCAACACATTCTAGTGTTGTCTAATGGTATGGCCTAGGCTGGGAGCTCCTTAAGAGTACAGGTTATTGGACCCAAAAGGGGAACCAACTTCGGGAGACACACCCCACAGAGTCACTCACAGAATGAAAGTTCGATGCAAAATCAAGAGGATTTTATTCCAACGCATTGGGGTCGTTCTCTGAGTTTCCAAAGCAAGCAGTTTTTATATCTTTTTGGTCACTAGTCAGGAATATCACAACATATTGATTGGCTATAATATACATGAGTCATTTCAAGTTGGGAACTGAACTTACAATTTTGCCCACAAGGGGTTTGGAATGTTATTTTGAGTTTTACACCTGCAAGGCCATGGGACAGCTAGTGGTTTTTCCGGGAACAGAGTGACTTATACTTATTTTCAAAACTTGGGTGTTCTGGAGCAGGGTAACCCATAACAATTTTTAGAAACCAAACAGTTGTTGAAGATAATAACATTGCTTGGAAACTAGTCAATAACAATTTCCAGAGACTGGTCAACATGACCAACCATTTCATGTGTTCCTTTACCCAGAGCTGTGTGTGCAGCCAGAGTGATTTTCAAATACATGCTGGTGGGTATCAGGCTGGGTTTTAGTTGGGGTCTTTCAAGGTACATATTTATCCATGTAAGTTGCTATCTGTTGCTAAACAAGACATCATGGAGATAACAGAATACCCACCTGACATTAAGGGACCATATCATTTGTGTAATGTCCCATACTGGAAATTTTCCTGGATACCCATCCTATCCCCTTGGAAATGAATTAAATCCATGTGTTCCCAGTCTTGGGGTCCAAGTGTAATCATCAAGCAAGGGTCTTTACTTGGCAACACAGCAAATAGCATGCCAAATGCCCATTATGTTTGTGGGAGTTTCTTAAGTCCCTCCTAAGGTGTGTGTGATTTTCCCGTGGCAGTGGGACCACCTCATTCTGTCTGTTTCTTGGAATGTTTACTGTGTACTAGCTACTCATGCAACCTGCAGCTTTTCTGAGGCTGCCTCACTGGGCTGTGATTGACACACAAAAAGCTGTATGTATAATGTATATAATTGGTTGAATGAAAAGGAATGTTAGCATTCACAAAACCATCACCACAATCAATACCATACTGCAGACTTACCTCCTCCACAAAGTTCCTCCTACCCTCTTTACTTTTGCACGATATGTACTTTGTGCAGGATGGAAACTTTGTATCCTTTGGCCAACACCTCCCAGCTTCTTCCTCTCCTCATCTCCTGGTAACAATCCTGAAACTCTGTGAGTTTGACATTTTAGAGTCTCCATGTAGACACATTGAATCATGTAGCATTTGTTCTTCTGTTTCTGACTTATTTTGCTTAGATAATTTTTCTTTTTTAAGCAGAAACATTCAATTGTGTACACACACACACACACACACACACACACACTCACATCACGTTACATTACATTTTCCTTATAGAGGAGCATTTGGAGACCTCATATTTGCTTATTTCAAGTACATAATTTAGCTAGTGGTGACCAAAAGCCAATGCTACTGACACAATAACATGCATACTTACGGAAGACAATGGAAAAATAGATCCACCCATGTAGAGTGAATTGATCTTTGGCAAGGGTACCAAAAAGAGAAGACATATGGGGAAAGCATGATCACTTCAATAAATGGTTCTGGGAAAAAATGTATATCCATATGCAAAAGAATGAAATTGGCCTCTTGTCTCAAACCACATAGAAAAATCAACTCAAAATAGATTAGGAGCACCTTTGAAAGTAAAAACTGAAATCCAGAAATCCCTAGAAGAAAAGGTTCTTGACATTATACTTAGCAATGTATTTTTGGATGTAACACAAAGAACACAAACAACAAAAAGCAAAAATAGATAAACAGGAGGACAACAAACTAAAAAGCTTCAGAACTGCAAAGAAAACAATGAAATAAAAAGACAGCCTATAGGATGTGGGGAACAATTTGAAAACAGTGTATCTGACAAATGGGTGATATTCGGGATATACAAGGAGGTCCTACATCTCAACAACAACACACAAGCCTTGATTAGAAAGTTGGTTATGGACTGAAAGAGGCATTTCTCATAAGTTACACAAATAAACAACGGGTTTGTGCAAAAACAGCTTAACATCACTAATCCTTGCAGAAATGCAAATCACAGAAACATATTCCCTCCCGTCCGTTAGATGGTGATTACTAAAAAGTGTAAAAGTTTCAAAAATGTTTTTTTTAATGTGGGACTAAATAGGCTTTGCCCACTATTGCTGGGGTCACAAAGTGATGTAGCCACTATGAAAAAGTGTGGTGAGTTCTCCAGAAGTTAAAATAACTTCTTTAGCTGCATTTGACCCAGCACTTTCGATTCTGGAGCTATATTTAAAGGAATTGAACCTGGTATCTCCAAGAGATACCTATACTCCATGTTCATTGCAGGGTTATTGCAACCAGCCATGTCATGAAATGTGATCAGGTGCAACATAGTTGTATCCTCTTCCTGTGTGCTCAGAAAACAGTGCATGAAACTCAAGTGTTGCCTTGAAGTTGCTGACAATCCCTCAGCCTGGCTTCTGCTGCAAGCTCTTTCTCTGTGTGGTTTATGACAGTGCTCTGGCTTAATTCCTTCTATGACACTGTGATTTTTCTTAGAAGTTGGATGTGTGAGCATCATTGTCACCTTCCTGACTTAGTCCCTGACAATAATCAAAGGCCTCCTTGGTTATCGATGGGTGAACTATTGGACAGTGTGGGGAAGGCTGTTTTTGAAGTTTGGTCCAGCAGGCTCATGGGAGTGCATCTAAGCTTTGGGCATCTGTCTTGAGATAGAAACATGGCAGTTCTTCAATCCTAGTAACAATTATAGTCAAAGTGTAGATGAAGATTTTCCTTCATCTAGTCTTGGTCCCACTGGACTGGTTTCTCTCCACCCAATTGGGTCCCTGCAGCCACTATGAAATACCCACTCTGAGACTTAATATCTAGTTATAATTGTTTGGCTATTGGCTTAGGCTTCTTACTGGCTAGCTCTCTCTTGATTATTAACCCATTTCTACTAATCTGTGTATCTTCATGTACGTGGCCTTTTAACAAAATGCCTGGGCATCCTACCTCCCCGCTGGCTACATGCATGGTGTCTCCCTGTTATTACCTCTCTCTGTCCTGGTTTAGATTTCCCACCTGGCTAAATTCTGCCTGTCCATTGGCCGAAACAGCTTTATTCATCAACCAATAAGAGCAGCACATATTTGCAGCATACAGTAGGACACCCCACGTCATCAAAGCTTAAGTACAGGAAAGAGAAAGTAAAAACCATAAGTGGTAACATTAGATCACAATGGCAGCACTTACAGGGCTGAAATTCTTCAGACAACCAGTCATGGTCGATGGTGGACAGCCGTAAAGTTGATCTGAACATAGAAATTTTGGATTCCCCCACCCCCATGGGTGAGATTTTTGAGGATTAGCAGCCAGCTCTATATCAGTATAAAAGTAAAGGGATTGAATGTTGCATGTTTCAAAGTCTGCGGCAGAATGATTCTCTGGGCAGTCTTAACATGTTTACATGGAAGTGGCGATTTGCCATGCTTAACTCAGGTCCATCACCTTCACTATGCAATTGACATCTGGAGTGCTCATGTTCACATTCCAAGGAATTCCTGCAGCTGAAACCAAAGAAAGATGAGAGAATGGACATCATTCCAGTTACCCAGAAGGGAGACTGAACTGGCACCTGTCACATCAGTTGTCAAGAACAAAGGTGGACATGGGGTAGATTCCGGGTAACTCTCAGGAAACATGAAAATAAAACTAACCATAGCTCATTCTCAGATTTCTCCCCACAGCTTCTGGGAACTATAACCAATGGTGACTGCTTTTCCTTTTTCCCTTTCTTTCTTTCTTTCATTCCTCAACATTCATAATTTATGTGCTGTATGCCAGAAGTTATAATTTAGGCAAAGTCTAAAGAGGCGAAACAAAGTTCAAACTCCTGGAACAAATGCATTTATGGACAGCAATATCCAAGGAATTTTTTTAGACCAAATACAGCAACAACAAAATGCTGCCCACTGTCTGGAGACAGGCAGAAGAATAATGTTTAAATTGAAGCCTGAGTGAGAACTACACCGAAAATGATGGTGAGAGCTGGAGTAAGGGGCAAGGCTTTCTAGAAAGTAGAGAAGTTCAGTCACAGAGTCCCTGTTTCCTGTACAATGAGATGTGGTAGCATCAGAGCACCAGAAACAGTCTTGCAGATGAGGGAGATGAGAACCAGCATCTGGCCAGGTCAGGTAGGTACCCAGCACTTGACCTAAGTCTCTTCTGAGGCTCTTAACTTCCATCCCACAAACCTGTGGCACAGTGTATCCTCCTGATTCAGACCCAAAGCTCAGGAGGGTTAAGAAACTGGTACAAAGTCAGAAGGGTGCCATACCCTGGAACTACTTCAGGTCCACTGAGGTGTCGGAATGCAGTTAGCACTTATCAGTGTGAGCCCTGCGGAACATGAAGCATCTTTGGAGGAGGTAGTAGTCACAGATACAATCAGGGTATATATATTCTTACCTTTGGAATACAGATCACAAAGGTCAAGGGGTGACTACTGAATTCAGACAGTGGTTCTGATTCCATGCTGAAGAAAGGGAAAGCAAATAGGAAAAATTAAAACCACGTGTCTGTGAGGGCACAAATTCTTGAGTTGCTGGGAGACATGGTTGCTTCTAAGCAGTCATTCATCCCCTGAATGAGACCAATCACAGCAACAATGTGACTTGGTGAACCTGGAAGTCCAGAGAGACTTCACAAAGACCTGTCTCCCTAGACATGGAAGAGGAACAGTGAGTGAGGGCAAAGAAAGTATTGAACAGGTGCTTCTAAAGAGAACCAGGAAGCAGGGATGATGAGGTGGTCCAGGAGCTTCTGAAGAGCACCAGGAAGCAGGGATAATAAGGTGATCCTGGAGGTACCACAATGGCTTGGGTATGGTTCCTGAGCCTCCACCTGACCTCACAGAGGATTCTAAGTCTTCACTCTCCAACATGGCAACCACCAGCCACTTATACCCACGTCAGCAAATTAAATGTAAATAAAAGTAAAAGTATACTTTCTGTCTTAGTATATTCAAGCACTCCATAGCTGCATTCAGCTAGTGCTAACTGTGATAGACAGACATGTCCAAGATGTTCCCCAGACTACCAATAGCTCTGTCAGCCAGTATTTCCTAGAGCATATGCACTGCTATGCACACATGCTATGCACACAATGCCTGACTTCTGGTGGCTCAGCCTTGACGTCTAGACATTACAGTAATACTGAAATGTTGTACCTTAGTGGAATCAACAGTGCTCAATGCTGCTAAATTACGATGTTAAGTGGGGTAAGTTCAATCAGTGAGTTGTAGACTTGATATTTTTGGCGTATGGTAGATTTATCAGTATTCAGTCCCGTCGTAAGTTGAGGAACACTGGTCATGGCTCCTTCAGAATTTGTCTCAGCTCAGCTGGGTAAGCAGGCTTGCCCCTCCCTCAAGGAGTCCTTCAAGCAAGTTAGGATGCTGGATAGCTGTCATCTTTGGGGGGTCTTAATGCTGACTACATTAGCAGGCTCAGTGGCTCCCTGGTCAGATGACAGATTCTCCTCAAAATCAAACATGCTAGAAAGGGAGCTGGAGGCTCAGAAGCAGAGTGTGAGATACGAGAAGCTTCCAGGGTAGGGATGCCAAAAAGACCGTGAGGCAGGTAGACAGGAGACAGGGATACCAGGGATGGATTGTAAGCCAACCACACAAAGAAATCTAAAGCCATAAACCTTTATCAGATGTAAGGATGGAAATGGAAAAACCCTTCAAGCATACAAATGTAGTTGGTTAAAATAGCAGCGTCTACCACTAACCTTAAAGGAGAGCCAACGGCAGGGCATGCTTCTTCAACACACCATCATCCTCCCAACGAAAACAGGCTAACCACTGAGGTGCAAAGTGGAATTCATTTCGTACGTGCACAAGACCTACCTACGTGCAAGGATAAAGTCAGGGCCACGGGTATTACTCTGAACTCCATCTGGCAGCTGGGAAGTTCAGGATGTCCGTGTGGTTCAGCTGTTCTCACCTCATCCCCTCCAGCTGGCAGGCAACTCGCTATGTGCTCCTAAGCAGTAGTCTGCAAATGTAACAGCCAAGAATTCTCATCTTAGTCTCGCCCCTTCCGGAACAGTGCCTACCTCCAGGCCAACCAACCCTCCTGTCTCTCAGAGTCCTCGTTTGTTAAATGCACTCAGTGGGATTTCTTTGCTATAAAGCCCTTGGGACAATGTGCTTTGGAGAAATAGGTTTTTAATAGGCTTTTGCCGAGGAAACCAAACACTGTAGGTCATTTATCCTGTTCAGTCTCTCTCTGGAAACTCCACGTGAAGACTTTCACCAACTAGAAGATGAAAACAAAGCCCATTCCCCTCCCTATTGACTCAGGAGATCATGATTCTATGCAAATCCATGCAGGGCTTCCAAGTGAGCCTTGGAAATCAGGGAACTATTCTCTGATTGCACACAAAACTGTCTCTTAGAGGTCTGGGGAGATGGGGTGGGCTTTCAGTTCTCAGTAAGATCATTTCTGGTAGTGGTGGGGGTGGGAGCTAGAGAAAAATGTGGTTCTTCCTTGTAGAGGCTACCCCAGCATGGGCATGTACACTGCTGCCCTAATTTGTTATTCATGGAGTAAATCTTTTGTTTACCTCCTGCATCAGATACTTCTTTCTTATTGTGACCAAATATCAAATACGAATGGTTTGTTTTGGCTTACAGTCTATAGGGTAGGGCATGATGACAAAAGTCTGAGGTAGCTGCTGGTCACCATGTGTCCTTAATTAGGGACCCTCATGACAACTTAATCCTGCACTTCCTGTCACTCAATCTCATGCCATAATGAAAGAAAGCAGTGCCTTGGGTCCCTCTGACAAGTAAACATGTAGCTGTGGGTGGTGTCAGCTCAGTTTCTGTTGGGATTTGCAGTCTTCCTGGCCGCTCTACTAATTGGTGTGCGTCATCTCGTCACTCCAGTGCTCTTTCCAGGTCACAGATTCTAGAAGTTTACAACCTGACTGCAAATGCCAGCTTTGTAACTCTAGGCAAATGTCTTATCTTTTTGCCTTGCATCATTTATCTGTAAACCGAGAGGCACTGTCTACACCTACCTGATTGGTTGCAATGATTATTACAGCATCTGTCTACACTTACCTGATTGGTTGCAATGATTATTACAGTATCTGTCTACACTTACCTGATTGGTTGCAATGATTATTTCAGTAGTGTACACTTCCTAGAGTAGGACTGACACACAGTAAAAGTGCTCACACATTATTTTTAACCCTTACTCCACTTGGTGTTCACAAGTACTTTGCTACCTTTCTAAAACACTGCAAACTTGTGACCAACTAAACTTTGCAGGCACTCGGTCACCAGAGAACCACCCACGGCATCTTTTAAAAGCTAATTATCAAAACAGTAAAAAGGAAAACTAGGCAAACACAAAGTCTCACAAATATTTATCCTCTCACCTGCAGAATGTAGATTTTATCTTTTGGGAAGAAAACGAGGGGCATTTGGAGTGAGGGAGAGACTGAGACGGAGGAGCAGGGTGTGGGATACGAGCAAATCTTGAGGATATATGCACAAAGGCTCAAAGGAAGCCTGTGATTATACAGGCTAACTGAAAGAACATGACTAATGAAAATGAAAAGTTCCTTTAAAACTACTTTCCTAAACCAGTTATATTTGCTGGCAGAGAGGTAAATGGTGACAGACCTGGGTTCGAGGCAGGAGGGTGTCACAGTCAAGCCTTGTTTAAAGTCAGTATGATTCTGAGATGGTGGCTTCTCTCTGATGTCACATTCCTGTCTGAAAAAAGAAAAGGTTAATAGTGCCTGCCACAGCAGGAAAGTTACAACATAATTAATGTACTATCATCCAAAACAACACACAAGTTGAAGGTTTGTTATGTGAAATACATTTTGGATTTTTCTCAGGATTGGTAATATTTACTTGTCAATAATGTGATATTTAAGGGAGGTGGCTCTCACACACAACACCAGAAACTCATTTGTGTTATATGTGCATCTTATCCACATAGCCTTAATGGACCTGCACACAACAGTTTTGAACACGCAACTGTTTCATGGTCACATGGAGTTTTCTATTTGTGACATCATGTTAGTGGTCACAGAGTTGAGTTTAGAGTTTTGGATAAGGAGTTTAACCGGCAGTTAAACTGGAGAAATAAACAATAAAAACTCATTCTCCTCAAATCCCAGAGCTGGAAGTGCAGGGAGAGGGTGCCGGTGTGGCTGTTTCCGGTGTTCCCTTCCTGGTTTAGGACAGCTGCCTTCTTCCAGTGACCTCACATAACCTCTTTCTTGGTACATGACTAAATACAGTGACAGATCCTCAGTGTCTCTCCATAAAAGGATTTGGGGCCCCATTCTTCATGACTATATTTACCTGAAATGGCTCCTAAGAAGTCCCTGTTCAAAATGTGGTTGGTCACGCTAGGGCAATGAAGACTTAAGCATATGAATTAAAGATGGTGCTCAACACCTTCATTCATTCACCACTTTGGGCAGAACAACGAGCCGAACAGCTTCTTTAGTACGTCTGGCACAAGTCACCAAAAGGCTCCTCCTTTCCGCTTAGCAGTGCTGGGGGGCTTTGTCCAGATTGTCACAGGTACTGTCTTCTTTCACACACAGAGGGACTAGCTGGCACCCAGACAATAGGAAAGAGGTTTCTTCTAAATTGAATTACTTCTTCACCCACTCCCTAGCTGATTTATTTGGTTGAGTTTTTAAAGGCCCAGACATAGGATATAGATATAGATTAGATATATATGAAAATTTGTGTTTTATAGCAGGGTGCTAGGAGTGCTCACAGCATGTCCTGGTGTTCTATCGCCATAGAGAAGTTTATAAGCAGTCCTCTCTCTACTGACAAGCTTCTGCGGCATCTCTGGGCCTGGGGAATTTACAAGGCCGCCTCTGATTTACAACACCACACTCAGGACATTTGCAATCATGCGGTGATTTTAGTTATTCTCACCCCTCTACTTTTTATGAGTCCCTGGGCAAACATATTTTGCTTAGCTAAAGTTTGTTTGAGATTGCAGAATATTTTTGTAAAGGTCCATTTATCGACATGGAGTAGGATTTTATTATTATTATTTTATTCTTGTTGTTTTGTTGTTGTTGTTATAATTGGTAAGTCATGTGAGTCTACAGAGTGAGGAGTGGGTAATGGTTTTTCTGGAATTCTAGAGAAGGTTAAATGAAGAAATTCTGCTCACCCAGTCCTGGTGGTCAATGGAAGTTTGGAAACACAGAGCTTGCAAAGGGAATGACAGTATTATGAGCCCGGTGTGCTGATCTGTGGCCTTGACAGAAGGGTATAGAGCAGGCAGAGGAGAAATTGATGAGTTTGTGCTTCTCTGTTTTCATGCCACCTGGGAGCCAGAAACACGGAACATTGCTACCAAGCATTCTGGGTAGGTGTTGTTGCCTTAGGAATGAACCTGGTTTCTAACACTAAAAGTAGTTGTAGCCTCAGGCCAACCTTCAAAAATTTAGAAATTCCTGCCCCTGGGAATGTGACCAATCGCATTTGTTAAATGTTAAATTAGAAACAGACTAAGGTGTTCATACTCAGCCTGGAAGGCATGCTCACTCTTTGGGAATGTGGCGTATTCCATGGGCCTGCCCTAGGCACGTGTGAAAGGATTAAAGGCTCAAGGATGTAGTTTGTACCCAGTTAAATCATTAAGTGTGAGATGAGCCATCTCACCACTGCCATTCCATCTGGGCCTGGCACTCTCTTTGGTTTCTAGCTCCTGCCTCCCTGCCTACTTCAAGGCAGACTGGGAACTCACTAGTTAGTTCAGGTTAGCCTCCAGTTTTTGATCCCAGCCTTGAAAGTGATGGCTGACTTTGGTATTAGACAAGCCAGGAGTTGAATGAACTTGGAAGCCGTACTTATAATATGTTCTTGGGAAAATTATTGCCAGGTCTCAACATCTTCATCTGTGTGATGGGGCAATGGTCTCTCCTGCTTCCACACTCATTGCTAAGACTGATTTGGTTTATATATGTAAATGGAAAGCCTAAGGATGAGACGAACCAGATGAGTGCTCAGTAAACAACACTGGCCATTGTTAAGATCTGAGGATATAACTCAAATAAAAAGTGTGAGTGGCTAAGGTGTCTGACTCACATCATTCTGAAGGAAACCACTGAGTTGCACCAAAGATAGCTGATGCCTTAATATCATTAAGACTTGAGGACCAGGATTAAGAAGAATTGTTGGCTGGCCTGTAGAGGGCCAGAAGTATGAGCAGTGGAAGACTCGTGTCATAAGGCTAGCTCTGAATGCCACATGCCACAATACTGCAGGTAGGTGGCCAATGGGTGGCATCCCAGAGAAGCCAACACTGTAGAAAGAGATGACAGTAGCAGAATTTTTGCAAACAAAAAATGTGGGAGAGAGAAAGGCAAACATTGGAAGAGAGGGTTGCTTAAGTGATCATACATGGTTCATTTCCCAAGGGGACAGATCTGATTTTGATTGACATTGAGCTACATGGATTTGTGCTCAAAGATCTCTTTGGTATGTGGGTTCTGTGCACACTGGGACATAGGTCAAACTCATTAAAACATAGATGGGACAAGAGAATATTAAGAGATGAACGGAAGTTGATAGAATGTCTTGAAACATGTTAAATAATAAAAAGACAACTAACTTCAGAGGACAGTGAGACTATCCAGTAGGTTACAAGTCTTGTTTAGCTGTGGAGAGGAGTATAATATGAATAAAAGAAACCCAGGGATGACCTGAAGTCACTTTACTTTGGCATTTCAGTTCCTTCTCTGTCTATATCTGATGATCTGGAGTTCCCCCACAACCCCCCGCCCCGCCACACCTTCTAGTGTAATAGAAAGAGTATGAACCCTGTAGGTTTGTGGACCTGTGTTCAAATTCTGACCTGTGAATATGGGTTACTAGGCAGATAGTTGATCACACGTAGACTCCTTATTTAGATGAAGCCAAGAATACCACGTTCAAAGACGTACTGTAGAAACAGACGCTTTGGTGTAAGCTTTCATTGGTGAGTATCCACCTTTTCACTCTTCCTACTGCCTCTGAAAGCTGTCCATGAAAGGTGACGGACAGATGAGGAAAGGGATGGAAGACGCTCACTCTTCTCCACCTGCCTAATATCAAGAGTCAAGAGCGGGTTCCAAACTGCCATCCTCTTCATTCTCCTGGGTTGCGTTCATCTCCGTGGCTAGTACAAGTCTCTCAATGCTGCAAACTTTCTGGAAGATGGGGTCTTGAGTGACTTTCCCCTCCATATTCAGATGAAAGGAACCTATATAGTGAAAATGTAGCAACGAATCAGCTACTCCAGGGGGCAGGGCGGTCTGGGATTACCCCTCTCACCCAACTGTCTGATATGTCTATGGACTGCTGGGCACCACTGGGGTGACCAATGGGTGAAAGTGTTTAGCGTCAACAGAAATTTTGAAAGATCCAACCAGTGGCTCTTTCTTCTTTTCCTTTCCTCCTCCTTCCTTCCCCCCCTTTCCTCTATCTCCTCTTTCTCTTCCTCCCTCCCCCCTTTCTCCTTCCCCTTTCCCCTCCCCCTCCTCCTCTCTCCTTGGTTTGCATTGTAGCATCTGTTGGGAGATGCTAATTACAGCAATTAAGTAAAATGAGAATGTAATATTGCTTAGCAACCCAGTTACCTAATATGTAATTTTCCTAATTTGGCTGAATCTGTGTGCTGCAACTGTTGTTGCCTTAATTAAGCATATTAATAATAATGTTTGTACATGGAACATTTTATGCAACATTCTCTAACACCTATCTGGAATTAAATTAGTATATAAGTATCCCTTATGAGACAGTTTTTGTTTTGTTTTGTTTTGCTTGCTTGTTTATTTGTTTTTCTCAAAAAGCAGTCAGGCTAGGAACCATATCTGAGGACTCCAAACTAAATAGGTAGCCTAGTATGTCCAAACTAAATAGGTAGCCTAGTATGTCTCTTATTGGCTGTGGGAGAGGCACTTGTCGTGGTCTCCTGCAAGAACAAGTATCCTAAAGCAATTTCCCTAAATCTGGAAAAAAAGATTGGGCCTGAGAGTAGTCTTACCGTGTATCTAGTCTAAGCTGCATGCACGCTGCACTTTGGACAAGTGAACTAGTAAGAGTGTGTGTGTGTGTATGCATGTATGTATATATTATGTATATTGTATGTATGTGTGTGTATGTACACATGTATATATATATATACATATATATATATATATTGTATGTATGTGTGTATGTACACATGTATATATATGTATGTATATTGTATTATGTTTGTGTGTATATTTGTATGTTTGTATGTGCATGTATGTATATATGTATATTGTATGTATGTGTGTATGTAGGTATACATATGTATATTGTATGTGTGTTTGTGTGTGTATTTGTATGCATGTATGTTTGTGTGTATATGTATGTATATATGTATATGTTTATTGTGTATGTTTGCGTGTGTGTTTGTGTATGCACATGAATACATGGGTAGTTTTTTGTGACGGAGAAAGGTGGACACCCAGTGTCTACTTAACTGGGCTTCACTTTATTTTGGGGGACACAGGATCTCTGACAGAGCCTGACTCTCAGGAGTGCAGCTACAGTGGCTGGCCAGAAAGTCCCAGGGATTCTCCTGTCTCCACCTCTCTGTGGTGGGACTCTAGACATGCCAGGCAACAATTGGCTTTTACCTGGGTACTGGGAGCTTGACTCAAGTCTTTCCACATGCACAGCAAACATTTTACTGACAGATGACTGATTAATTGCCCTAGTCCCTGGTTATATGACATAATTTTAAGAAATGTTTTACATTTTTCACTTAGGAACCCATTATTTATGTGTGTGTGTGTGTGTGTGTGTGTGTGTGTGTGTGTGTGTGTGTGTGTGTATGTGTGTATGTATAGTGTGTGTGTGTGTGTGTGTGTGTGCATCCCATGTCAATGAGTGGAAAAATCTTAATGACATTCACTTTTTGGGAAGAAAAAGTGAACCTCTAATTTGTCTACCAAAATATCTTTAATTCCCTAAGTCAGAAAGTTACTGCTAAAAAACACCAGTGGCTAAAGATAGACTTAAAGGAAAAAACAGAAAGGACTGTCAGGCGTCCTCAGGAACTAATCCATTCTTATTATTTTTAAGCCCACATTCGCTATTTTGTGGGCACAAAGTCAGGTACTTAGATGGTCATTTGCTATTTCTGCTTTGAGCATTTGAGGGGCTGAGGACAGGGGGAGGTGGCGTACAGCTGCTGTCGCTAGCCACACCTTCTTATGTGGGTGTCCTCTTGATCACCTGGCTCTTTATTTGTCGATGATATTTACTGAGGTCTTCTCTTGCCTAGGAGCGGTGCTGGGTACTAAGGATACAGCAGGGTGTAAGCACTCCTACCCTGCCCTAACTTACATTACAATGACAATGATGGCGTCCTAGTTAGGGCTACTATTACTATGATACAACACGATGACCAAAGAAACCTGGTGAGGAAAGGGTTTATTCGGTGTGTACTTCCACAGCACTGTTCATCATGGGAGGAAGTCAGGACCAGAACTCAGACAGCATAGGAACCTGTAGGCAGGAGCTGATGCAGAGGCCATGGAAGGGAGCTGCTCACTCACTTGCTCCTCATAGCTTGCTCAGGCTACTTTCTTAGAGAACCCAGGACCACCAGCCCAGGGATGGTACCACCCACAATGGGCTTGGCCCTCCCCCATCAGTCACTCATTAAGAAAATACCCTACAGTTAGATCTTATGGAGGCATCTTCTTTGAGATTCCTCCTTTCATACTGACATAAAACTAGCCAGCACAGATGGCCACTAGGAACTGGGATTGTCATGTAAATCAATCTTGTTTCTAATTCAAATAAAAAATGAGAAGAAGAAGAAGAAGAAGAAGAAGAAGAAGAAGAAGAAGAAGAAGAAGAAGAAGAAGAAGAAGAAGAAGAAGAAACCCAGCTAATAAGCAGCAGAGCTGGAGGTTAGATACGAGTCATTGACTCTCTCCACTCTACCTCTTCCTACTTATGGCTTCAATCTCTTGCCTCTTCCCTTTCAGTGTTACATTGTTCTCTTCAGTTTGTGTGGTTGTTGGTTGCTTTTTCATTCATAATAAAAATGTAAGATACCACAGGAGGTTGTAGTTTTGCTTCCAACCATGGGAATACACATCTTCATCTTATAAACAAGGAAGAAAAATCATCCTTGGGTTGCTCAGTGTCAGATGAAGCTTGGAAATTATGTCTGAATGGCAACAGAAAGCCTGTCTCAGGATGCGAGTGTGTTTTCCTTGCTGGGTATAAGAGTTACCTTTTTAGGATAAACCATTTCCTTGGTTGCTATAGTTTAGTTCCTGTTTCAGATAAGAGACAGATGGTCATATTTTTTAAGGATACACAAATAACCTAAAATGTAAAATAATTGAAAGATAAATAGTAGCTATTTCTGGGTTCCCCCTGAGACTGCAGAACAGGAAAAAGATCTTTGGGAAGAATCTTGGGAGGAGTATAAAAATGTTGTTCCTGGCAGAATGGGAAAAAATAATCTCAGGCAGAGCGATATTCAGTGTCCAAATGATGACTTAATGTCCACTGACATTTACTTGGCATTCAGTTCCCCAAATCTACCTATGTTCCTAAGATGGTCTGCAAATAAAGAGCCTGTTGGGAAGCCCTTTACTGAGCCCAGATTTTCAAAACATTTCAAAATAGACCAACTGTGTACCTGCATAGTTTCCTTTGCAAAATTAAACTTGAATTGTAAAGACATTTGAAAAGCATGCAACCATGCTGTTATCCACCCTGCATTTATCATGTGTCAAGAAGTGGGTTGAGCCCATTCAATCAAGGAGGCATCAAAGGCTCTTCTTTGGGTGAGTGAGTCTACCAAGGAACCTGAGGAGGGGCCTGACCTCAAGAGGAGGCACCATGCTTAGCTGTGAGCTCCACTATCAAGACAACCGTATGGGCTGGGGAAATGGCTCAGTGGCTTAAAACACCTGCTATACAAACATGAGGATGTGGATAGAGTTTCTTTTCCACCTAGTCCCTAACTCTATTAGCCCCAGATAAATACACAAAGACATTTTAATTTATAAACTTTTGGGCCAATGGCTTAGGCTTCTTACTGGCTAGTTCTCTCTTAATTACTAACCCATTTCTATTAACCTAAGTATTTCCACATGGTCTTATCTTACCTGAGAAGGGTCTGAACCTGTTACTCCTTCCTCAGCTATGTGGCGTCTCCCTGGTGGCTTCTCTCCTCATCCTCTTCCCAGAATTTTCCTCGTCTGGTAACCGTGTCTAGACTTCATCTTGGCTACTGGCCAATCAGTGTTTTATTCATCAGCCAATAAGAGAAAAAAATATGTATAGAAAGACATCCCTCATTACAAGGACCTGAGTTCAGATCCTCAGAACCCATGTAAAAAGCCAGAAGTACCTCTTACCCATCTAGGATCCTGGCAATGTAGGCTCCCTGGAGCTTGCTGGGCAGTCAATTTAACTGAAAGCATGAGTTCAGATTCCTGGAGACTCCATCTCAAGGGAGTAAGGTAGAGAGTAGTAATAGGGAATGAAACTGTCATGCTCTGGCTTTTGTATGTGTAGACCCAAGTACACACACACACACACACACACACACACACACACACACACACACACACCACCACCACCACCACCAACAACAACAACAACAACTCTTTTCCCTGGGACATGTTTGTCCAGCAGTTGTCAACTTTGACACCTGAGCAATAGTGCTTACCAAGTGAGCATCTTCAGGCAACTTCGGCCTTCATTGCCACCTCCTCTGAGTTAGCAAGGGGAAATCATGTACTCCCTATGTGCCTCCCACCAGAAGAGCCAAAATCCAGAGATGGTATTAATGAAAGCATAGACTCAGGTGCTTGGTACTGCTGCAGTTCTGGTGTGATCTGATCTGTGTGAGGAGCACAAGGCTGTCACCTGCTTAATTCCCATCATGGGGTTTCGATTCGAAGTGTCACCTTGCAGCTCCGACTGAGTTACACCATGGCAAGGGCCTTCCCAGGCCTCATTGTGTGCTCCTCCTGAGCCAGAGCATGGATTGCTTTGAAGCTGAGGTGTTCTTGGAGAAGCATCACTTCCGGGCTTGCTTTGCAACCTTTCCGCATCACTTGATGTGGAGTTGGTTCTTCCTGTATCAGTCCATTACACAGGCATCGAAAGAGCACCTGACATTGTCTTTGGCATTGTTCTAAGACCTTTCCTTATCTGGACATTCTTTGAACAACATTTGATTCCATGTAAATGTATCTCCTTTGTGGTGGAAACAGCCCCCTTTGGAGATCCCGGTGTTCCTCAACTTAGAACTAAATCATGACATTGTTAAGAGCCTATGGCTCTTGTCTACATAAGTTCTGCTGCAGGATATGTTGAGTTTGAACAAGCTGCCCCAAGAAGACAGAGTGATTCACCACTCCCACTACTCTACCTCACACTCTTCACTACTCATCTGTGGTGATAATGTTGTTTATGATTTATTAAAGCCACTGATGATCAGAAAAGCAAAGCAACCGGCCACTAGCTCTTACCTCTACCTCAGCTCACACCAAAGGGGTGACCCTCAAACTGCTCCCAACTTGACTACTCCTCAGATTCACTCAGACCGCTGTGCTCTCCTCAACATAGCTTGAGACTAACTCTTAGACTGAATGCCTCTACTGTTTATACCTCTCAAATCCTGGTATTAAAGGAATGAGCTCTGATTCACTCTTGGGTAGCCCAGGGTGGTCTTTGACTCAGAGATCCCTCTACCTCTTAATCCTGAGTCCTGGGATTAAAGGTGTGTACCACCATGGCCTGATCTCTATAGCTTGAGGGTGGCTTTGCTTTCTGAATTCTCAGGCAAGCTTTAATAAATCATAAATAATACATCACCATAATTTTCCTTTTTTTGTCTAATACAAAAAGAAGAAAGCTACAATAGATTTCCTAAGAACAGAGGCTGGACCTGAAATAAAAGACTGAATCAGGATGAGTAAAGGGCTCTCCTTTCAAACTGTGGCTCATCACGGCTTTATTCATTTTCTCTATCTTGCTATGAGACTTGAGTGGGCCGTGTGTGTCAAGTTGGCATTATAAAGGGGTACCATAGACTGGGTGGCTTAGGGATTTATTTCTTTCTTTCTGCATTGAAAGTTAAGACATTCAACATCAATTTGATAGGTTCTTTGTGCAAGCTGTCTTCCTAGTTTGCAAATGGCTGCCTACATCTGTTCCCTTGTGGAGCTCCGTGTCTGGGCATACAGAGCCATCTAAAGACACTGTTATTGAACTAAATCCCCATCCTTACCACCACAGTTGACATCTTCATAGGAATTATGTCCAAACACAGTCATATTGGGGATCAGGCTTCACTATATGAGTTTGAGGAGGGTGTCCAGTCCATAAATTTTCAGCCTATATAAACATTAGATACATGAACATGGTGATCAGTAAAATCTTTATTGTCTAATAGGATGAATAAATAAGCAATTTTGTATAGTGTTCAGTTAGACAGATGTGAGAAGGGACTTGAATACAGCAGGAAGTTCCTCCATTGTCCCTCCGAAGATACCTGAATCCCAAAGACTACTAGTAGTTCAATCTGCAGGGCTCATCTTCTCTCCTGTGTCTTTGTTAGGGACCAGTTGATTTAGTGTAAGGTACTAATGAGGCCACAGGTATCATTTCACCTTGTGTGGATAGTTAACTCCTCCATAACCATAGCCTATGTGCATTGTATTCCTCAGTATAAAATAAGCCCATGCACAAATAAATGCAGAGAACAAAGATGAGGAATTTCAGATTCCAACACTAAATTAATATTAAGCAAGAAACAATGAAAACATGTTGAGTTTGAATTTCTACATTTTTAGTATTACAAAGTCCTAGTTCTAATAATTCAAAGATTTGAGTTCATTTCATTCTCAAGGCTTTTAAAATTGTGTAGTGTATGTTTTTACGGGGGTGGGGGTCTAATTTTAAAAAGAAAAATATTTCCTAAAAAATAAGTAAAATCACCTATAAAATTGCTTGACATTTTAATGGACCTGTTTCTACACTTTCTTTACATATAGTTGAGTGGTGTATTTAGAACTTTATGAAAGTAAACATATTTCCCATATTGACACATAGTATTTATTAAAATAATCTCATGGGTCTATGTAATGCTCCATCCAGAGAACTTGCACACAGGCACACAGTAAATACATGGATTTCATGTAGATTCAATTTGTGGAAAGTATCCTTTTGTCAGCACCATATACACTGGGTACCAGAAATAGCTATTTGTTTTTATCTCAGTGATTTAAGACAGTACTGCACCAATATTGGCACATTAAAAGACATGTGTATGTGCACACACACACACACACACACACACACACACACACAGACACAGACACACACACACACTCTACCTGTATGGTCTCCCTTGGATGGAAGACCTTTTAGCCTTTATTATAAATATTGCATAATTCAACCTTGATGAATTGAAAAATTAATTTTTCCTCTTTCTTTTTCACTGAGTGTAATTCAGTGATACATACTGAAGAACGCCAATAGTCACATCTTTGAGTTTTTCTTTTATCATTACTTGCCCCACAGAGTACTCCAGGTGCATTACATGGCCTGGCCTGGTTCAGGGCTTTCTCATACCTGTTACATTCCATCGTAAGCTCCATCCCTTCATCCTCAAAGCTACCAAATGGATATTCCTTAACAAATTTCATTTCATAGGTATACTTTGCTTCAATATTATAAACTCCCTGGAAAAAATATTGGTTTGATATACATTTTCTCTCTACATCTCTCTATGTCTCTCTGTCTCTGTCTCTGTCTCAGTTTCTGTCTCAGTCTCTCTCTGTCTCTCTCTGTCTCTCTCTGTCTCTCTCTGTCTCTGTCTCTGTCTCTCTCTCTCTCTCTCAGTTATACGTCTTTTTTCTCAGTTTTCTTCTGCCTCTATAATACAGTGCCACCAGCACCTGATTGTGACAGAATTGAGGTTGCTGATGGAAGTCCTTTAGGTATTAGAAAGTGAAAACAACTTAGGACAGTTAAGGCCTAGGGGAACAAACTTTTTTGAGTGCTGACTTTGATACACTAGACATTGAACTACACGCTTTTAAATTTATTGTATATATTTTTACCTCAGTCCATTTAAGCCCCACACAAGAATTTAGAAAAGTGTTTTCTCTTTTCTTTAGTGTCACTTGAGTTTGAATCCGCAGAAACAGCACAGTCACTTTTGCTCACTTCTCACTCCAAAATGGCCTCCTCCTGCTGCCAAACAAACCAAACTAAGGCGATGTATTTTTTTTCTTTTTTTTTTTTTTATCATTTTTTTATTTGAATTAGAAACAAGATTGTTTTACATGACAATCGCAGTTCCCTTCTCCCTCTCTTCCTCCCCTACCACCCCCCAACTAAAACCCTACCTATCACACACCCTTTCTCCTGTTCTTCCCCTGACTCAACCTTTCTGCTCCCTCATGACCTCTGCACCCTTCCTCTTCTTCCCTTCTCATTCTCGTAGCTCCCTCCCCCCTCTTCCCGTGCTCTCAATTTGCTCAGGGGATCTTGACCCTTTCCCCTTCTCCAGGGGACCATGTATGTCTCTCTTAGGTTCCTCCTAGTTTACTAGCATCTCTGGCAGTGCGGATTGTAGGCTGGTAACCTTTTACTCTATGTCTAAAATCCACATATGAGTGAGCACATGCCATGTTTGTCTTTTTGTGATTGGGTTACCTTGCTCAGAATGGTTTCTTCTAGTTCCATCCATTTTCCTGCAAATTTCAAGATTCCGTTTTTTTTTTTTTTTTTTTTTTTTCCTCAGCCAGTGTATTTTAAACCTCTTCATGCACCACGGGCAAAGCCATCTCCCTCTATGCATGTTAGAAGCTGTCTTCCTACCTTCAGTGAGATTCATTCCTTAAGTGGAATGAGCCTCACATCCAACAGAATTTCCAATAACCTTTTAGCTCAAAGTGGCTTAGCAAACCTTTCCTCCCCCTAGCCCCCAGCTCTATAAGTGAAAGAAATTGCCTCCGAGATACACGAATGTCCTACTGGGAATTCCACAGGATCTAATACACTGTCTTCCATTGATGATTTTAGTCTCTGCTATTTATGGATAGAGGGAGGGAAAACAAACTTTTCGGATTTCCTTATACATGTTTTCACCCTCAAGGTAACAAAGTCTTTGCCTAAGAAAGCAACGCTCACCCAATAGGTGGCTAGACACCTGGTATTTTTCAAGCAAACAGTACAGTGTTCCTTTCCATATTAGATAAGAATGAAAATACAAATAGCCTGGAGAGAAATGACATGATTGACATGAAAGCCACTCTGAAGAGGAGACTGAAATGTCAAGCCGGAGAGAGAACGATTCCAGGGGATGTGTGAGAAGTGCGAGCCAGGGGGGCTACTCAGCGTACTTTGATTCTTCATGTTTTAACTCTGGCCTTGCAGGGAATTATTTACTATAGAAGTCACATTTTAGGCCAAGGCAGAGCTCTGAAGTCAGGGTGAAAAGTCTTGCATAATTGAAAAACACTTCTGAAAATTCCCATAAATGTCCACTAAAGGGCATTCCTTTGCCATTTCCTCAGAAGTCTAACATTTCTAGTTCTTTCTCCAGCTTGAATGCATAAACAGATTGCTACTTTTTCAGTGGGGTCCCCACTTGTGTGTTTGTCTGATGGGCCTGTCTGCACACCTGCATGCATACCCAGAGGTATGTTCAGTACAGCCAAGTCCTCCCAGCTGTGAGACGTGACAAATTGAGGCTCATACCCATTTAGTGCGATAGAGTCATTTCCCTTTCTTGTGACCAGGCAGAACCATGCATTTGCATGGGGTTGGAATTGGACTGGAGAGAATTTTTACACAGAATTCCAGTCCTTTTTCTAACCTATTTATTTATTTATTTATTTATTTATTTATTTATTGACTAAGCACATTTGGATTTGCATGAGTTGTATCATAGTATTCGAATCTTCTGCATGTTTAACCAAATGCGCACACAGTTCTTGGATGATTTTCAATCTCGGGGAGAAGATGGTGGTAACCACCAAAGAGTCCCATCTTTGACTTGAGATCACAGCAATGAGGGTAGTGCATCAGTCTGGGGCTTTTACTAGGAGATGTGCCAGAGGGAATTTTTTTAAGTGCATTTTAATACCAACTTCTCTCTTTCCTTCTTTCCCTCTTTCCCCCACCCCCTCCTCTCCAGGCTTGTCCATTCAGGTCCAGGGAAAGGATCACCCCAGGCTGCAATGGATCTGTCCTTTGCCACACGAACTGGTACTAAGCAAGGAATTGAAACGCATCTCTTCAGGGCAGAGATCAGCAGAGAGCTCTCCCACTGGACAAGGAGCATAGTCCAGGGGTGCCACAACTCAGCGGAGCTCACTACCGAGATCACCACCAGTGAGTGCTGCTGCCAATGTCCCACTGGCACACAAATACAGGAAAGATGAATCCGTTACTACTCTGCCCTCAGTGTCTTTCTATCACCAGTCTTTGAGGATGCTTAAAATTCTCGAGTTAAGCCGGGCATTGGGAGCGCACGCCTTTAATCCCAGCACTCAGGAGGCGGAGGCAGGCTGAACTCTGTGAGTTTGAGGCAAGCCTGGTCTCCAAAGCGAGTGCCAGGATAGGCTCCAAAGCTACACAGAGAAACCCTGTCTCAAAAAACAAACAAAAAAAATTTAGAGTTAAATTTAAGAGTTTTTTCTTAATTAGGCACCGATTGCCCTCCTGAGACGTAACTAGAGGCTTTTCTTGTACACCACCTCACCTCATCTTCATTAAAGAGAAGTTGGTAACTTGGAGGATCACTTCCCATCCTCCTACCTATGACCCCATGGATGGCTTCCCAAAGGAGGGGAATTTGGGGCCATAAACTAAAAGGGTATTTGGTAACAAACAATAGGACCTGAATCTGTGTATTTGGCACTGAACAGAGCTCAAAACTGGGGACTCAGTCTGTGAGAAACACTAGGAATGAAAGGCATCTGAGTGGGGGTAGGGGGTGGAGCCAGAGGAAAGTTCCAGAAGAACTGCAGCAAAGCTCTCTCTATCCCTGGCACGAATGGAGGGGCAGAAAGAGGTCAGAAGGAGTCCATTGTCAGAAACAGGTCCTCAGCTGGGTAGACTTTGGAGCACCATTGTCAAATGTGCTAAAGAGCTACTTCCCAGGGTGGTGTCCATCTGTGGCGTGTCCATCAGGCACCACTGTGTGCCACTGTGGTCTCGAGGATGAAGTCTCCCTACAGAACATCTAGAAAAGACATCCCAAGCTTTTCCTGTACCAACAACAAAATTGTAATTTTCTACTCAGTGGCATCATGGCTGGCCCTCTGCTCCCTCCAGATACTCAGATTGACATGACAGTACGGTGTGTGAGAATTCTCACATAACAAGTTTCAGGAAGCAGTGATGCTATTAAGCAATGGTACACCCTTTGGGGAGTACTGGAGTAGGGTACCACTTCTCAGATACCTGCGAGTACTCTAAAAGATGGGCACACAGAAGCATGCGGTAGGGCTTTAACAAATTGTTTCTAAATGTGTAGTAGAAATTCTGTTGCAGTATACCCAAGATAACCAGTGCCTTGTATTTCCTGTTTGAAGATACTATGTCACCATGTAGCTTAGGCATGCCTCAAACTGACCATCTTTACAGGTGCTGGGATTAGAAGCACACACCCCTGTGCCTGGCTTGATCACTGTCTGTGACTGATTGTCATAAAGCTAATTTGTGTCCCTTCAAGTTTCCTATCATTGCTGATGACCTGTTGGCAGTGCTCCAGGCTGTGAACATGAGAGTTGGACAAGACTCGAGGCACTCAAATGCTAAGTTTAATAAAGTTACATGTGTAGTATCAGGGAAGTTCCAACTCCATGCAATGAGTTTAGGAAAGAGTGAAGATATCCAAAAGGATTTTGTTGTTGGTTTTTTTTTCGTGTTTTCATACATTCTACTTTGTATGTAGACACGGTCTCCCTCAGTAGGAAAATGCGGACGCTGGTGACATACTGGCTAAAGGCGAATAACAAGGAATTGTGAACACTGAGCTAGCAGGATGGCAGCAGGGAAGTGATGGAAGTGATTGAAGGCACAACCCAATTGCAGCTTGGATGATGCCTCCAGAGACTCAGGGGATGTGATGGGGGGTGGGGTGGGGATGTCTGTTTTCATCAGAGCTTTGCTTAACATGGTCCTATATCTTGTTTATCCCCTGGAGATTGAGAACTGGGTTAGCTGATCCCACCCAGTCAAGTCCACAGAAGGCATTTGAGATATGCTGGAATCAAAGCCCATCACAGCTAGTTCAGAATAACTAATCCTATGGCTTTACAGCTCATATATGGAGAAAGCATGAGCAAAACTATGCTTAGAGTTTATTTGCATGACATAAAAATTGGCAAAAGGATGGGAAGTCATCGCTACGTTTGTGACACTGTCCTTTGTTGTCCCTGAACTGCAGGTAGGAGTGGCAGAGGGCAAAGCACTCAGAGCTATCAGAGAAAAGCTTTGTAAAAGACGAGTTCATAGTACAAATGAAAAGTATTTGGAGGAAGCAGGAAGGGACATATGTGTTCATCAGAGTTCCATTTGAAAGGGCACCTGACTCTGTGGCTAATACACGTCCTATTTCTTCCCCCAGAGTCTGAAGGTATCCCTATCAAATTGTCATCATCTGTCACTATTGGGGAGAGAGGAAGGTTGAGAAACTCATTGTCAAGGTCCTGACCCAAAGTCCTCTATATCTGAGTGCCAGGGTATGGGGAAAGGATGATGAAACAGGAAAAAGGACCTGAATTTTCAAAGCTAAACATCGAAGGTGGTGATAGTCTCCTCTCTGAGCTTTAGTTTTTCTAAGCCCTATAATCTTGGTGAAATATTTCTACTTCTGAAGTCAGTGGTAAAATTGTATTCGGTATATTTAGAAAGCGGAGCGGAGCTAAGGGTGACACAGAGTGATTTCTCAATTAATGACACCGGCGTGCGACATGCTGTTCTTAGCCCCACCCCAGCAAAGAAAGTGTCCTGGTTTCCTTAAAATTCAGTAAGGTACAGATCAAGGCCTGAATCAGTCCACCTACAGAGGTCTGTAGTTTTATGAGCGAAACTAAACCCAGTCTGATAACTGACAAGCTTTTCCAGAAATCTATGGTGAGGATTTAAAGGATGCATTTGTAGCCCTTCAGCTTCTAGCAACTGTCCCCTCCCTGCCCAGGTAATAGGCTTACAGAACAACACTCTTCTGGCTTCCAGGTAAAAGCCAGCACCTAACCTTCTTACAAAGTCTATACTTTTGTTCCTCTGGAATGAAGGTGCCCTGTGCATATGGACATCTCACAGGCAGGGGGACAGAGAATCATTTCCTCTTAAAAGTGTCACACCACAAATTTATCTGCAGCAATGTTTCATGGACCTCAAATCTCAGGGGAAGTTAAAGGAGCTGTCCTTTCTGTGTCTGAAATACACTTTGTTGGGCCATTTTTGTTTTGTTTTGTTTTGTTTTTAAAGGTATATTTGCTTTCTTTTTTGGCTTTTAAAGTCAGGGTTTCTCTGCGTAGCTTTGTAGACCAGGCTGGCCTCGAACTCACAGAGATCCACCTGCCTCTGCCTCTGGAGTGCTGGGATTAAAGGCATACGCCACCAACGCCCTGCTTATTTATAAACTCATTTAGGGCCTCTTAAACATGTTGCATATGATGACTTGGGTAGCATAAGAAGGGAATGTAGTAAAGAAAGAAGTATTAGCCTCTTTCAACCAATAGATGACAGGACTGTATGTGCGTGTGTGCGTGCGTGCATACCCAAGCAAATGCTATAGTGGTGGTGTTAATGATGATGATAATACAGAGGTGGCTTACTTTGTTAAAATAAAATGTCTGTTGTTTCTGGCTGAAAGCCAGGCCCACCTGGTCGTGGCAAGTCAAGGATACTCTTCCTATTGACATACACGTCAGAAGACTAGATAAGGACAGGAGCCCCCAAAACAAGCACTGAACCCGAGGTCCTGACGATTGCTAAATTCCAACATCAAAGTCAATCTAAGAAGCATAGGAACTTTGTCCCTTTTTTCTCACTTTAGTAAGAACTTTGTGGGTGGACACTGTTGAAGAAACTAAAAGAGTTAAGTGCCCAAGTCAATGGATTGATGGATTGATTTTCCGTGTCTCCCCCAACCCCCAGCCTGTACCTACAGAAACCAGGAATGCCGCTTGACCATACATTATGACAATGGATTTTCTATTTCTACTGAGCCTCAGGAGGGTGCCTTTCCCAAGACAATCATACAGTCCCCTTATGAGAAGCTCAAAATGTCTTCGGATGATGGAATCAGGATGCTCTATTTAGACTTTGGAGGCAAAGAAGGAGAGATTGTAAGTGCTTTTCTTCTTGTGACCATGTGATTTCATCTGCTTTATTATGCAACGCATCCGTTAATGACTCCCAATTAACAGACTGCCTTTCTATTGTTACACACCCAACTGACAGCACAGTGGCTGCAGATTCCTGTTATAGTTGCTCCTCGAAGAGGCAGGATTGGATTCAGGGGTTTCAAACATCCAATAATCTCGAGTTCTTTCCTTTGGTTTCATTTTTTTTTTCATTAGAAAATGACATATTTGAGCCTAGAGGAAGGATGCTTCATCATGTCAGTATTAAATTCCTATTTTTAAAAAAGGATTTCTCAGGTGTTTTAACACATGTATGATTCATTTTAAAGTTGCACGAAGTAGCTGATATAACCTTGGCATTGTGTCCAGTGATGAGAGCAGCTATGTAAAATAAGCAATGCCAGGGTGGAAAAAAACTGAAGTCAGTCAGGGAATAGACTGTAGACATCATCTGAGTCAGGCAGGGGCACAGACAAGGCTACTAAAGTTGGGAGCTACTATCAAGCAATATTCACCTAAGTTAACCAATTCCTGGTTGAGGTAACAGCCACACATCCCACACTCATGCACGCAGTCCTTGTGTTTACATTAGCGCTTTTTGTGGTCATTGTTCCCCACCATAGTAAAAACATGTATGGAACCCAGTTTCCCAGAACATGACAATGGTGTATTCTTCAGTCTACAGACAATCGTGGTCCACGACATTTCTTTGAAGACAAAGAATGTCACTTACGGCATTAAGAATAGAACTGTAGGCGAGTCCTTGAATTTGTAATAACTAGTCTCCCTAGCCATTGTGCCCATCAGGAAATATGTATTGACTTCCTGCTACAATGGGAACAGAGAAAATCTAAAACACATAGATTAATCCCTAACAAAATAAACCCAAAACGAAAACAAGAGTTGTTTTCTTTCAGCTACTGGGCTTTCACTATCCTTCTTTTTCTCTACCCGATTCTTGTCACAAGTTGTACGGGCATTTCTTCTGTGGGCTTTACTAGGAAGTATTTGGGTAGCATTTTGGAGTTCCCAGAAGAAACTGACTAGAGGAAAGGGCCATCTTCACAGTGAACAGAGTTAAAAGGCCTTTTACCTCAGACCAAGGCAGTTCCACGTCTTGTGACGCAGCTGACCTCAGTGCAAACCCAGGCTGTTGTCATGGGTTCTTTATGCAATGGTGACCAATTCCATGACCAAGGCTGACAGTGGACCCTTACGGTCTTCGAACACCTTCCATTTTTCCTTGGATTCTCAGAGTTTTGATCCATTTTCCAGTGGATCCTCTGAATTTTGTGTTTTACGTTTCTGTATTCCAGCTCTTTAAATGTAGCCTGAGGCCATGACTCAAATGAGGTAGTGACATAAAAGTCCCTGTCATTAAAACACTTCTCATTCACTCCTAGTCTATCAATTATCCATCTGTGTGCTTGTTCTTAAAGGCAGCCCCTTTATAGCAAAGTGGGAACAAACAGGAATTAGTCTCCTGTTTTATCCTTGCTTGTGTCCAACACTAATTTGCTCCTTTTATTCCTTGGGATTCAAGTCACCCTACCTGTACACTACAGAGATTGAGGCAGACAGTTTTTAAGGTCACTTTTCAAAATTGTGTACTCTTTCAGTGGCATGGGATATGGTAATTAATCTCCAGCCATGACATCCGATAGATCTGCGTGTGGGTCCACGTTTCCTTATTGACCGTAAAAGCTGCAGTTTCATAAAGTTTAATACATGTCTAGATCTTAGTTTTTTTCCTTTTGATAAATGGAAACAGTGTTAATGTGAGGGATTATCTTGACTGAGTTAAGTGAGGTAGAAGTGCCCCCCCATACTACAATGAGTGGCACCATCCTCTAGCAAGGATCCTAGAGCAGCAGCCTGCATTCATCCCCATTCCTGCCTGGGGCTGCCTGGTGTCCAGTCCCACTGTTCCAAGCTCCTGTTGCCTTGATTTCCCCGCCATGATGGATGGGGCTTTCAACTGTGAGTTAAAATGTATCCTAAAGTTGCCTTTGTAAGAACGTTTTATGGTAGCAACAAACAAAACAGAGACCAAGACACTGCCCTGTTAACAACAGCATCTTAAGTTTGGTGGATTCTCTTGCACACCGACGTTGTTCTTATTGCCCAGAAGTGCCACCCAGAAGGGAAATCTGGAAGTTTCCCAAGATTTTTCTAACTCGGGTCAAGTGATAATTCACCTTCTGAAGGTGTTTGATGCTCTAGCCAGGCATGCTGTGGTTTGTTCAGGAACCACACTGAGAGGGCTAATACTTCAGATGCCACCATCAGAGAGATGTGATGTATACGTTCACAATGGCTCAAGAGCGACAGTGGCAAAGACAGGAATGTTAAGTAAGAGCTCTGGATTCTCAATGCACCAGGCAGTTTCACATGCAGGATCTTATTTAATACTCTAATTGCCTTGCATATTAGTAGGGCTGAGAAGAATTTTAAGTGAGTTAGTTGGCCAAGATTAGTCATTAAAAAAAAAAAAAAAAAAAAAAAAAAACTATGAGAACCAAGAACCAAATAACTTGAGTTGTGAAATTTGAACTGCTGCATGCTGTATGAAAGTCAGCATAAACATCACTATTGTGTAGCTGAAAACAAATGGTTTAGACAATGACGAAGGTTCCAATCAATATTTATGGCATCGTTGTAGGTAAATTGGTCAGAGGTTGCTTTAGACAAAATGTTATGGGAGATGTAAGGAACAGTTGGGAGAGTTATTCCCTTAGCTCACTGAGAACAAACATTTGAAGACAGACTGCTCTACTTAACACTCTAAAGTCAGAAGTGTGTATAGATTGGCTTGATGTGAAAAATCACTATGCTACACCAAGCATTAATTGAAACTCTCACGCTCTCTTCTTTTTAAATTTCAGCAACTGGACCTTCACTCCTGCCCCAAGCCAATCGTTTTCATCATCCATTCCTTTCTGTCAGCTAAGATTACAAGACTGGGCTTGGTGGCCTGAACGGAGAGGCGACTTGCCATAGGAAAGGAAGACTGCAGTGCCACAGGACTGTGACATCAGACAGTGCACCAAATGTAGCATGCACAACCAGCTTCAGGTCTCAGGAGTCACATGTAATATCCCAGGCTCCTCTGCCAGTTTGGGGAATTAAAAGGGACACCCTAAAGAAAATACCACCAGGGATGTCAGATAGAACTTCTTAGAACAGAGCAAGGTTAAGGGAGTGAGAACAAATGAATAGACACAGCATGTCTTCTAAATAGTGATGGCCAAGGACATGGTCATTATAACAGCATGTGCAGATTACACCAGTTTCTAGGTAACTGGTTCACCCAGGTAAGCCAGGCCTGAGCAGATGAGAAATGGATAGTTTCACCTATTATCAACTCCCTGTAATATTGATCCCTTGCTTCATTGTGACTTATTTTCTGATTCAAGTTAAGCTGACTTTCACTGGTAGGAAAAGAACAAAAGAAAAAAGAAGGAAAGTAGGGAAAGCAAAAAGAAATGCACATTTTATTTAAGAACGAAGCATGTTATTTAATTTTCTCAATGAGTTAGGTTGGTGTAGAGTGATTCCAAAGTATTCTCATTCACATCTGCTGAACAGAAATTAACTAAAGCATCAGATACTGAGCTGAACTTTACGATGGCAGAATCTGAGCCAAAGTGGGCAGTTGCAATTGCAAAACTTTCCCGAAGAGTCACACACACAAATGATGACTAATTCGGAGACTACACTTACACCATGGATGCTGTCTCATAGCCAAAATCAGTACACTTAATTTACAGAAATCAAATTCTGTGAAATTTTTAAAAGATTGCCATTCCACACACACACAAACACACACACACACACACACACACACACACACACACACACACCACTGGTCACACAATTGTTGTTTAGCTGTCTGCATTTCACAGTTTTCAGTGGAAGTACCTTTCAGTTTCCTCTTGTTTCTGCACGTGCTTGCAAATGCACATTTCAAAGCAAGGGAGACTATCTCTCAGTCTTGATGATGCTATTTTAGATATACAGAACCAGAAACATAATCAAATCTACAGATAGCATCTACATTAACTTTGGAATTACAGAGGAATAATATAAAGACCTGATATTTTTTCTACAAGCATATTTTGAGGCAATATCTAGCCTATTGGGACTTAATGCTTTTGTTTTCATTTTTACCTTTCAAGATCCATTCACTAAAATCTACACGCATTATTTGATTTTGGAGCTACTTTTCACAAGCCCCGAAAATTAGCCATAGAGCTTATGAATATCTACTTCTTTCCCATGTAGTTTTATATTAGCACTTGCTCTGGGTTCTGCCTGTGTGTTGGAAGAGTCATAGTTTGGCAGATACCTATGCAAACTGAAACTGGCCTAAATGCCTGTGATTAAGTTTCCTCAGATGTGTGTGTTTATTGAGTTGCACTTGTATTTTAAACCATCATTTTCCCAAAGCACATCCCACATAACATCATTTCCAAGGGACATTGAGCAGTATTCTCTCTTGGGTGGTGATTTAGGGGCTTGGCGATAAAGTAGCAACTTAAGACACGTTAGGCCCTTGTTGGGGTTGCCAGCTTCCTCAAAAATCCCCTTCTACATTGATCACAGTCTTCAAGGTAGGGGTGAGAGTTCCATGCCTTGCACTTCTTTGTAATGGGGTCTCTGTGAAGCTAGGGGGTTTTCCAGACAATACTTTAGGAAATACCACCACAGGGCAATGACTTTTGGTTGGTTTCTTATTTTAAAATGTTGAAGAGTGAAGGCTAGCTTCAATACTGTGGGAAAGCGTTGATGCATTTGTAAATTGTATTTCACACTTTCACACTATATATTTTCAAAAATCACTGGAATGTTGTTATACAAGAGAACTATACTTATGTATTGTAAATAACATGATACATATATTAATGCCAATAGATTCATTCAACAATATGTAATCTACGGTGCTCGGTACTACATGAAGTTTGAGTTAATTACTCAAGTTGCAAAGATTTTATTATATATTTATAGACAAATTAAATTGGTCATAATTACAGACATGGTTTCTTTATTGCTTCAGCTTTAGACTGATTGACATCTGGATAAGAGTCAACAAAAACTGTCTTCTCCATTTTTAAAATTTTAATTTAAATATTTATATTTTAGGAAAAAATATATTTGAATAAGATCAATGCATTTTTCTGAAGTAAATTAAAGTGTGTTATTAGCAAGAAATAGAAAATTTTACTAAGAGAATTGTGTATATGAATGATGTTTTTCTCCTAATTAAAGTATATCAGAGTGGCTATGATGAGTCAATTTCAAATACTCACTCTAATTTCTCAGCTTGGATTTCAAACATATTTAAATAATGGCTTTATGGTGCATTTTCATCTTGTATTAGGTGTTAGTGTCTTGGTCAATGAGTCAAATTAGTCATTTGGGAGAATTTTTTTTCCAGTTTGCTTTGTTCTTAGTTCTGTGAATTACAGAATTGATGATGCTTGGACCTAAATGAAAACCAATACAGATGAACAATCCTTTGTTAATGGATTGTTGCTCAGCTGCCAGAAGAGTAAATTCATTGGTCTGGTAATATGTCCATGCTACTCATCTTATAGGCATTTAAAGAAGAGGAATAGAGATGTCCTTTATTTCTAACATGATCTAAATAATAGAAATCAAACTACAATTATTATGAACTACCCAGATAGAGGTACTTAATGGATGGCATCAGTGAAGGGTGGAAGTGGTTTGGGGGTGTATCTTGAATTGATTTCTAAAATCTGTCTGTGTTTATAGTCCCATGAACATCATGTACAATTTATATATAAATGAAATAAATATTTGCCTCAGAAATCCAATGCATAAGCTTATATTTTAAGTCCATCGTGGGTTGAACTGACTTGATGGTAGCTTCACGATAGTCTTAGAGGACTGTGTGAGTAAGAAGACATACCATGTTACTCTCCCATCAAGGTAGATCTTACAAGTGTTGATGACAGTCTTGGAGGACTGTGTGAGTGTGAAGACAGACCATGTTGCTTTCCCATCAAGGTAGATCTTACAAGTGTTGATGGGGTAAAGGAATGCCACCAGCAACACCCATGTTTATTTTATCTCTGTTTAAAATACACACAGTTGATCCCAAAGCAAATGCTGACAGGTTCCCCAAAATAGAAATATTTCCCCTAAATTATTCATTTGAATGTAATTTCAGATAGGTTGTCATCTGCAATTTAAGGCTCCTGTTTTTGTTTGTTTGTTTGTTTGTTTGTAACAAAAATGTGATCCCTGCACCAAACTCCAAATATTTTGATACTCAGTTGTAATACAGTTGGCTTCTGTTGCAATTTCTTGTAAAAGATGTAATAGGCTGGCATTTAGAAGCCATTGTACTAATTGACATTTTAGTAGGATTGAGGCTGGATTTAGAACCATGGAGTCTGGGATTTCAAAAGACTTAGGAGCTATGAAGCTTATTTCAGCTCAGAGTTTATGCCCGTGTACCAGGTACCATGTACCACCTTTGTACATTAAGATGCATGACCTGCTAGTCACACAGCAACATGATACTGACATAGACAACTGAAAACACACCAATTAAAATGTTTGTAAAATTCTTACCACTGAAACTCATTTCACATGTACACTGTACCCCAGATGCTGTGTTGTGGGCTACACTGACCCTGTTGCATAAGCCACTGAACTCAGGAATCTCTCCTTGAACACTTTGGTGTTGTCCATCCAGCCTGAAATTGAAAATTTCCAGTATGATGACAGCACCTCTTATCTCTCCAGGCAGGCCCACTCATTAGCTGGCTGGCTTGAGTTCTTTGAAGCATCTTGCCTTCTTGGTGCCAAAACTTCTGTTTGTCTACCCTTCACTCATGACCCTGTTGTACCCTAGAAAACACTGGAAGTCCAATTTCTCTTCCATAGGGATGCCCTATATACAGAGACGAATAAAGACTGACAGCAGCCAACTAATGTAATACAAGCCGAAAACAGCTTTTAATTGGACATTTGAAAATCCTCATTTTAATCTCAAAAAAAAAAAAAAAAAAAAAGATCAAGATGGGAGGCCAGAACAGGCATTGATAAAGCCACCAATAAGAATATTTGACACTAACTTAGAGAACAATTTGACAACCTTAATAACAATTTTAAATTTTAAACATGTGTTTTTTATTTTACATACCAACCACAGTTTCCCTTCTCGCCTCTCCTCCTACTCCCTTCCCCCACTTCCATCCTACCCCTCTCATCCACTCCTTCTCTGTCTCCATCAGATGAGGGTATGATCTCCCAAGGGAATCAACAAAGCATGGGCACATCAAGCTGAGGCTGGACCAATCTCCTCCCCCTGCATCAAGGCCCAACAAGGCATCCCACCATAGGGAACAGGTTCCAAAGAGCCAGCTCATGCGCCAGGGACAGGTCCTGCCTGGTTCCGCTGCTAGGAGCCCCACAAAAGACCAAGCTACACAACTGTCACTCAGATGAAGAGGGTCTATATTGGTCCCCCAACTGTCTGTCCAGAGTTTGTGAGCTCACACACACGCTCAGGTCTGCTGTCTCTGAAAACGTGTACTTTTTGACTAGGAGCTTTGATTGCACAAGTACACAAAGAATGATTGTAGAAAGACCATCTTTGCAACATTTGCAACCAGCTGCAAAAGGTCAATTTGTAAATGCTGTCACTACAGTACTCATGTACACTAACAGCTGGCACACTGATATGTGTGAGTGTTCTGCAACTGTCAATGTTGGCATAGGCAAAGTCACTAAAATGCCCCGTAGGGTTCTCAGCAAGAGCCACAAGTGCCATCCAAGCCCTATATGCTCTCTGTACCCAGCTAGAGGCATTACAACCATCTGTGCTGTTGGGTACCACATCCCGAGTGGGAGGCCAGAACTTGCAAGTTAATGAGACTTGGGGGATATCCCCACTGGTGATGGCTCTTCATGAAACGGAGGTATTTCTCCAAACACTTTCTACAACCTCTGAGATTCTTAGAGATGAAAACCCTGCTGTTGTCTGAGCGTAGACCTTGATTTCATTTTATTCATGCAAATATTTTCATTCAATATGCTCTGGATTGTCTAGATATGAGCTGCTGTGGCTTTAAAAGGTTTTTTTTTTTTTTGCTTTTGCTTAGGGGGTTGCCAAAAGTTGGTGTGTGTGTGTGTGTGTGTGTGTGTGTGTGTGTGTGTGTGTGTATAAAACAGAGTAAGTCACTACATGTCTCCATGGAGTATTGGGTTATCAATACACACTGATTCATGGCTGCTTCATTAACAAATCTAGAAGTAATTTGAAATTGGATTTTGTCTTAATAGCACATGGATATCCCAGCATCTTCTTACACACATTATTTTACCATCCTTTTCTCCTTAAATGCCTCTGTAGTAGTTAATTTTCTTGTTGCTGTGACTACATACCCAGAAAAGAAGCCAACTAAACAGGGGATTTTGGCTCATGGTTTGAGCAACTCTAGTCTTCTCGAGTAAACTTCTCTAGAAACACCCTTGTAGATATGCCTCGAAATGTGCCTCCTAGATTATTCTAAACCAAGTCGAGTTGAAAATGATCACAACCTTCCATTTAGAAGGCAGCAGCTCCTAAAGGTTCTGAGTCTATAGGGAGGTCACTGCTTTGAACACACCCCACGCACCTCTTCGGATTTCTTGAATACACATCTGTCTCCTACCCTTCCAGATGCTTCTGTAAGGTAGACAGCAATAGCTGGTTCTGCTTGACCTAAGTGTTCTGCTTAAGGCAAATGAGGAGCTCACTTGGAAACCCTGCTCCCTTAGCTCTGTCACTCAGTTGCCAGGCAACCAGAAGATGCACATCTGGCTTTCGGAATTCTCTCCTCTGTCAGATCCAGGCTGGGATCAAAAGCCACTCTGTAGGGCATAGGCTCGGCTTCCTGAAGAGCTGCTAAAAGAAGGAACCTGGATATTGTGAGATATATATATATATATATATATATATATATATATATATATATATCCTCTTTAGAAGATCCCAATAACAAACCAAGGTCTGATCCCACCAAAGTTCAAGCCAGGGAACAGGTGAGTTTATCAGGCTTACTCACAGAGCATAGTTTAAGGAACTTCTGGGAAAGGACCCAGGGAAACTGCACTCAGCATGCATAATGACTACTTCATAGCCATATCAATGGTGTTGTTTCCCTCCACAGTGAAACTTTGCCTACTTGTACTCTAGCACCTCCTGACCCAAGGTCACTTACAATGTGGGCGGAATGGCATGCAAATAGCTAGAAGGCGCAGGAGGGATCAGATGGAGTCCTAGATGAGGGTCCTATGACCCTCCCCACATCCTTCTTGAGATGCGGTTGTGAGCAAGCATGGCTGATTTCATGAAAATGGCGGCTGTTTTGCTCAAAGAGTAGCCCTTGAAAACACTGAGCAAACAAAAACTGCAGGGAATTTAAATTTGCGAGGGTAAATTAAAATGACCAGTACAGAGGGGCTGAGCAGATAATGCTTGCTTTGCTATCTTCTTCTCTGTGTTCTTGGCTGAGACAGGGCTGTAGCTTTCGCCATTCATCCTGGGCCATCCCTTCGGACAGAGGGTACCTGCTGCCACTGAATGACTGGCTGTCTCTTTGGTCTTTGCCTCAAGTTTTGTTTCCTTGTGAACTTGATTCAAGAGCATTACTAATTTCACTCACGACACCAGACAGAAAGCCAAAAATATTTAGATGTGGGAACAATGGTACAAGCCTATGACAGCGTACAGGAGTGTGACGTAGGAAGATCCACAGCAGCGTAAGAATAACCTGGGCTAAACGTGGCAAGACCCTGTCTCAAAACCACACACACACACACACACACACACACACACAAAATAAGGAAAGTAATTGGTGCAGAAAGGGTTCTTTGGTCCAAGCATGGAGGCGCAATGGAAAAAAGATATCTGGACGGGAGCATTGTAAAATAAAAAAAAAAAAGTAACAGGCCCCCTGCTGTAAGTTACTGCTGGGAAATGGGTCCAGGCATCACCGGTATAAACAAAAGCTCTTCAGTGTTACATAAAATTCTTAAATGTGTCCTTGAAAAAATTCTCCTTTTAAAAGGGCTCTTTCTTTGGACAAAATTCTAAGAATGGCAAATATTATTTTTAGCCTGTTTATACAAAAATTTGAATGATAGGACGATTTGAATATGTGACCATAAATCAATTATTATTTTACCTGCAGTCCTCTGAATGACACTAAATTTGATTTCACTCGGGGAAGCAAGTTTAATAAGTCATTAAATGATTAAACCATAACTATGTCCACAGAGGCTACAGTGTCACATTTAAAATGGTTACAGAAAAGCAGCAGGAACCTCTGTTCTGGCTTTTGTTCTCTGTTCATTTTTTTTTTTTTTTTTTAAAGCCTGGTCACAAACAAGACCTTTTTTGGGGGTGTGGGCGGCATCTGAGGCTGCATACAGAGAACACTGATCAGTGTTGCATCAAGGAGCACAGAAAGGGCCAGGGATATGGGCAAACGAGGGGCTTGGTGAGGACAAAGGGCAAGGGAACTGATGCAAAATCAGACCATCTCCCGCTTTTTTGGCAGCTGGCTGAGGGGAAGGCAAGCCAAGAATAAAGCCTCTCAGGAAGACTCCAGGCTCAGGCTGGGACTGCCCTGCTCTCACGCTTGGCCTCAAGGCTGCAATTCTGTCTTGGCTTGGACTGGGGCCTAGGAATGTTGAAAGAAAAGAAAGCCAGTTATATTTTTAGCAACTTTGAGTTGCAATTCTTGGATGAATAAAGCCTATTTTCTCACAGGAACCCAAAGGCAATGACCAAGAAAGACCTTAACTAACAGCTCCATTAATTGCAGCTCTCCCAGCCTTACCACCCTCATCTGTAGCGCGCTGGAGGATGGGAATCTCTTCCTCTGTGTTTCACAAGAAAGGAAACAGTCCAAAAAGTAAGCAACTCTGTTCTTTAGCTAAGTCTTGATGACAGAAGTCTTTGCAACTTTCTTTCTTGCAGTCTTTTTTTTTTTTTTTTTTTTGTATATGAATGTAACTTAATGTTTGTGCAAAGTCTATCATCTTACAACCTAGGGGCTTGGCACCTGTGGTCTTATCTTACAGGAGATTGCCTCATGTAGCAGCTGCTGGCTATCAGACAGGCATCCTGGTTCTACTCCATATGACCTCTCCCTGTGTTCAGGATACGGTTCCAGGAGAGCAGAACAGAAGTTACAATGTCCTAAAATTCTAGGTTCTAGCTCATACTGGGTCTTTGATGCCTTATTGCTAGCTTAGGTGTAGGGATTAGGGAAATGAAAACTAGGTATATTGATGGCAAGATCCAAGGCTTTGTGAAAGCAATGTTCTGCATTCTTCCCTCTGGGCAGTTATTTTTATTCTTTCTGTATATGAAATATATATAGGAAAATGATGCCAGTATAACCTCCAGGCTCTTCAAGCAACAGCTTTGCTCAACATACCACCACCACATAGCGTAGCTGACGACCTACTTGGGCCCTATGGCTCTCTGCTGCAAATTGATGGGGGATGTTCTTCTGTATATAGGTTTCTCTTATTGGTTGATGAATAAAACACTGATTGGCCAGTAGAGGCAGGAAGATAGGTGGGGCTGGGAGAGGAGGAGAATGCCCTGGAGAGAGCCCACCCAGGGCCACCATGTAGAGAAGTTCTCTGGTAAGATAAGGCCATGTAAAAATACATAATTAGTAGTTATATAATCATTAAGAGAGCTATCCAGTAAGAAGCCCTAGCCATTGGCCAGCAGTTTATAAATTAATAAATGCCTTTGTGTGCTTATTTGGAGCTGAAGGGCAGTGGGACCTGGCGGGACAGAAACTCCATCTTGAGGAAATGCCCTCAAATTCCCATTCTAAAGAGTGGGAACTTTGAACACTGCTCCCCGGGAGGCAAGTGAGTCTCTAAGCCACTGAAGCCTAAGCTCGGCTTACACCTTCCTTCTCTTCCTTTCCGTATCAAGGTCATTCTGACGCAAAGCTTAATAAACATGGGCCAGCTGACCAGCTGGAGTCCTCTGCCGGTGCAAGGTCCATGCGGCTCAACTCCACTCCCTCTTTGTGTCTTGTCTCATGCTTTTTCTCCTATTAGTGTTCTCTAGAGTCCCGTCCCGTCCCGTCCCGTCCCGTGTCCGTCCGTGTCCCCCCCTCCCTTGCCTAGGTAATCACACATTTTCCATTGTGCCTGCTTTCTCCTTTACTTGGAATATTGTTGACCACTTTTTATTTTTAGATATTTTTCTGGGTCATTCATAAAAGAAGAAAAATTAGTGGCTGAGTAGAATTTGAATATGAAAATCATAGGGGGATGATGTGATGGCTTGAATAAGAAATATCTCCCATACTCTTGGGCAGTCGAATATTTGGTCCCCAGTGCCGTCTGGGGATTGCGTGGTGTAACCTCGCTGGAGGAAGCATATTATAGGGACCAGCTTTGAAAAGCTTCTGTCACTTCCAGTTTACTCTCTCTCCCTTGTACTTGCATTTGCAGACGTTGGCGTGCAGCTTTGTGCTCCTGCTCCCATGTCTGCCTCTTGCTGCCAAGACATCCTGCAACGATGAACTCTTAACCTCTGTCATCATAAACCCAAATAAAGTCTCCTGTAAATTGCCTTGGTCGTGGTGCTCTGTCACACAGCAGCAGGACAGTAACTAAGACTGATGAGGGCAGTCTGTAACTGCCCTTCTGGTGCAGCCCTGACGAGGAGGATCCAGTCGGACCCCCTTGCTGGGTACGCAGTTCGGAGATGAGTTTGGTAAGCCAGCCAGGTATCCAAAACTTTAGGCAGTAATTTCTTTGAGCAGTGGGTTTGACTGAAAGAGCTCCCGCACCACAATTTTTGTGTGGTGTCAGAATTTTCAAGGCACCGGTGGCTCAACTTAGAAAGACTCTTCCTGGGCCCCCTGGCACTTGTCATAGCTCCGCCTCGCCCCATCACACAGTCCTCCCCTCAAGGTCACGTGGCCTGCAGCAACAGGCATCTTTGGGAGCTTTTCTTGTCCTTGATGGGTAGAAACTACAGATACCCAGTTAGCCACTTGAAAGGTATTGATGGATTTCCAGGAAACTGGCACTTTTGAGGGTGCTAAGGTTTGTTTGTATGTGTTTGTGCTTTATTCATTAAGAGTTGACGGGCTGAAAGCTTGGTCTTCCTTATGGGACTGCTGTGGCAGGAGCTTTCAAAGGGGGAATTTGGTTAAAGATTCTTAGGTCAGTGGGGGCACCACCCTAACAGAGTTCCTGGGACCCTGAGTTACTGTTGTAGTTTTTCTTGGGTTTAAAGAATTGTTGGGTTGTATAATTACCGTAAACAAACTTAGCTTCACGGGAAGTAGTCAATTATTTTCCATCCCTACCGACAGCATGAAGATCTCCAACTGTGACACTGTCACATGTTGTATTGTTGTATTTGAAAATTTCAGCCCTCTTAAGGGATGTTTACAGCTTTAGTTTGTATCTGATTAATCATGCTAAACATCTTTACATGGCTTATCTCCATTCTGATGTCTTCTCTTGGAAAATGTTTTTCTCAAAATTTTTGCACATTTAAAATACTGGGTTTTATTTTATTATTAAACCCTAAGAGTTTCTTTAGCATTGTACCCAATTTCTCTCTCATTACAGTGTATTTCCAGGAGCAGAACTGAAGTAGAATATTTTCATTATTCTAATTTACTAAAATCTATATTTTTTTTTAGGAAAGCCTTGTTTTGTCCAAAGGTGAAGGTTTTTATTTTCTTCTGTGTGTTTAGAGGTTTTAAGTACAGGACAATGATCCAGATTGCTAATATTTGCATATGGTGTGAGGTCACTCACAGTATATCATTTATGTTTCTCTAAGGACAGACATACAGATCAAGTGAATATTCACATATTGTTTGCCATTTATGTTTCTATATTTGTTCAAGGTCTGTGTTTCTGAAGACTTTTCTCAAAGAGAAGTTTGGTGTGTGGTATATGAACCTTTCAGCAAGATGTCTGTCTCAATCACCACCGCAAGACTCAGGTAGTAAGTCTTCAGCTTCATGGTTAATGATAAAAATGCTTGCCTATACTGAGTACTTTTAATAAATGATTAATTCAACTTATTGTTGTTTATGCATTTGCTTTTTATTGGTCAGATTGTCATAATTTACCTTTGCCAAATTTCAGATAGCATTACAAAAGCTTATTTGAAATCCTGAAACTACACATATTCACTTAAAATATTAAGTGCTATCAACTTATAATTTTTCCCCAATTTGAATATATATTTGAAATGTTTATATTACCATTAATACATATGCTTACTTTTTTCATTTACTTATTGGCAGATATTCATTATATACATTGGTCGTCATATAATCTTATTAAGTATGAGAGAAAGCCAGGATCCTTATAAGAAAACAAGATACTGCGTATGAGAGATTCCCCCAACTGGCCCCAACCGGATAAATTGTGGTTCAAAGAATCAAAGTCAGCCCTGGCTTTATAACTTCTGAGGTATGGGTCACTGGGACACGGCACTTCATATTACCGTCCTTCAATTTCTAATCCCTAAGAGGGACTATCTACCTCAGCACTGGGACACATGTGTAATATTTAGAAGCGTATCTGTCACATAATTAATCCACAATAAATGCTGGTGATTAGTATCACCCTCTTTGGTACCTCTGAAGTCTGTACTATTTTCTGCTTTTAGACTAGGAAATTAAGGTAATAAAAGTTTTCATTTCTATAGCTATTATTGCTTCTAGATAAATCTTTCCAAATCACTGTCAATTCATTGTTATATGAAAGCAGCTAGTCCCTTTTACATCATAAATGTCTATTAGTCTGTTTAATACATTTATACCAGAAAAGCCTATTGCTATAAAACATTTTAGAAGACAAATTTGCTGATCAAAGAGAATTTTTTTTTTTTTTTTTTTTTTTTTTTTTGGTTTTTCGAGACAGGGTTTCGATAGGCTTTGGAGCCTATCCTGGCACTTGCTCTGGAGACCAGGCTGGCCTCGAACTCACAGAGATCCGCCTGCCTCTGCCTCCTGAGTGCTGGGATTAAAGGCGTGTGCCACCAACGCTCGGCCTCAAAGAGAATCTTTATAATATTCCCTTATTCCTTGCAATATCCTATGATATAAAAGTTTAGATAAAAGGGGAGGAGTTCAAATCAGTAGCTTCAAGGTATACCCATGTATTTTGAAAGCCTTAGTTTGGTTTCCACATAAGCAAACAGATCACACACACACATTAGGCAAACTTCAAGAGGTAGAAGAGACTACATAGAAAAAAAAAAATGGTAACTTACTCCATAAAAGTTAAAGATTCCTGAACACCAAATAATAAAAAAAAAAAGCCAACACCCTCAATATATAAAATTTCTTCTAAACCAGCAAGCAAAAGTCAGAGTGTTCAAAATGAAAATGGGCAAAAGGTAGGAACAATATAAATTTTGCTATTATGCATCCAAAATTTCATTCTCACTATTTCCAGACCTCAAAGAAAGCAAGGGGGATTTAGTGCAAGCGAGTCTTTCTGGAAGGCAGTTTGGAGATGATGTATGGAAACACTTGAAGCCCGTAAGTTTTCCCCTTTAGAAGCTGCGATTCAGGAATAGTCATCAGTGACGTGTTGGGAAGAGCTTTAAAATTTTAATTACGGGAAAACTAAAACTAAAAGTTCAATAACTTAGGATTAACTGCTGGTTCACTTGGATGACATCACTACTAAAATAGTGTCCTACAGTATTACGTTTATAACTAACGGTAGTGAATACGGAAAACATGCTGAATGTAGTTTTCCTAGCGGCCCAGTGGATACTATCACTCCTTATGTACACTGCTCTTTTCCTATGTAAATTTAGTGACTTTTCCATTCACTCAGCACCTAATCACTCTGATCACAACTTTTACAAAATTCAAAAAACGAAATCCGATTTTTTTTCCATATAGATGTTTTCAGCCAAAAAAATCTGTGCATACTCCTTTTCTTTCTTTACATATAGATCTGTTCTCAGCACAGATCTTGGCGACCTTAGAACTTTTTGTCTTTTCTGTCCCATTAAGATGACTGTAAGGAAATGCCATAGGACTTCTCTGACACAGCCAGACCACCAGATGACTGCTTTTGTGCTCTGTAGCCTTTGTAAGTAAAATACAGCTGACTGAACACAGCACTGTTACCCAGCTGCTGGTCTGATAACCTAGAGTTGCTAAATGATGGATGGAGATAAGAGATGGTTGCCCAGCGGTGACCGGCGTCTTGGAAGGATGAAGGCAAGACGGCACACTACTATATCACACAGAACAACACACTATCTACAATTCAAGCACTGCTTTTCACTTTCCAACCTTGACTGTAGTAGACCAATGGTAACCAAAACCCCAGAAATCTAAACCACAGACAAGAGGATGACGGTACTGCTTGGTGAAATTCAGGCTACAAACTGAAACTGATATACAAACACATACAAACATGAGCTTTCTGATTAAAATTTTAAAGTATTTTCAAACCACTACACATGCATGCTAAAAAATATTAATAGAAGTTAGTATTCAGAAAATGGGACATTGGTACTTTAAAAATCCTTCTTAATATTCCTTGCATTTTCCATGCTTTCTTTAAAATGATTCTAGATTTATTTTATATGTATGTGTTTTGTCTGCATGTCTGTGCAATGCCTGTGAAAGCCTGGAGGGGGCATCAGATTCCCTTGGAATTGGAGTTAGAGAGGGTTGTAAACTACCACTTGGGTGCCGTGAATTGAAGCTGGGAGCTCTGGAAGAGTCTTACTTTTCACAATTATTGTCATTTTTTTTTTTCACTTTTGATCCCAAATAAGTAATACTTCTGAAAATGGTGGCTCTGGCATTTGCAAGTTGGGAGTAGTCTGAATATCGCTGTTGGAATCTGTGGGAAGGGCAGAGTTTTAGTTCATTTCTATTTGCTATGAGAAAACAGCAGGACCTCTCTCCCTCTTCCCTCTTACTCTCTGCTCTGCTCTATTCTTCCATTTCTCTCTCTCCCCCTCTCGCTTTTCAATAAACTGATTAATGAGCTCTCTATAGTCCATGTCCATCTCTCAAATTTCTAATTTAAGCAAAAGAATAACAATGTATATTGGAAATATCTAACTTTCTTTTGATTTTAATTTTATAGAAGGTTCCAGTCAAGAGGTTTACCTTGAGTATCAGGAGACTCTGGGCTTTTAAACTGTGTTGAGACTGTAAACACTATGGGACTCTTTGAGGTTGAATTCAATACATTTTGCATTTGCTAATACTGATGGGCCGGGAGTAGGTGTGATGATGGCTTGGGTGACAATGGCCCCTATAGGCTCACATCTTTCAAGGTTTGGTTCACAGCTGGCAGACTGGGTAGGAAGGACTGTGAGCTGTGGCCTTCTCAGAGGAGGTTTCCTGAGGGTGGACTTTAAGGGTTCAAAGGCCCGTGCCAGGCCCAGTCTCTGCCTCCTGCTTGTGGGTCAGATGGAAACTCTCAGGTATGCCTCCACCACGACTAGCATGAGCTCACCCACTGAAATTGAAATCAAGGCCCTAACTGAATGCTTTCTTGTATAAATTTCCTTGGTCATGGTGCTTTACTACAGCAGCTGAAGTGTAAGGAAGACAAACTGTGACCTCAAATTGTGAGTCAAAATACTCCCTTTCCCCCTTAAGTTTCTTTTTTTAAGGTATTTTTATCACAGCAGCAACAACAAAATAAATAAATAGCTAAGGAAGAAAACAAAACAAAAACACAGCAGGACCAAAGCAACTTAGAGAAGACAGAATTTGTTTGGGCTTATGGTTCCGGAGGGCTGGAGTCCATGATGGTGGAGCAAAGGCAGCAGACGGCAGGCAGGTTTGACAGGCAGGGTGGATGGAGGCTGAGAACTCACACTCTGACAGGAAACAGAGAATACACTAGGAAACCCCAAAGGCCGCCCACAGTGACACACTTCCTCCAATAAGGCTGCACCTCCTGGGCCTCCCCAAACAATGCCATCAGGGGACTAAGTATTCAAATGCCAGAGCCTGTGGGGGACACTCTCATTCAAACCACCACAGGTGGACACTCAAGCAGGCTCAATAGGAAGGACACGCAATCCAAGAAGTAAACAAATATTACTGTTTATTGAACAATTAAATAACCAAGAGGTAAAACATTTAAAATATATAAAAATAACAGATTAAAATACTGTGAAGCTGTAAAAATAAGTGCATTAATTAAAAAACACATTAACTGAGTCTCACTAAAACTCTATAAATACAGGACACTAGGGGTCCTCTTTACAAATGGAGCACCTATTCTCCAAGTAAGGCTTACAGGCGGTGGACAGGTTCCTAAAGAATGGGAGCATTGGCTTACTTCTTGCTTATCCTCCCCAACACCCACTCGATCACCTGGGGAAGAAAACAGAGATATGACTGTGGGATCATTCCACACAAAATACACCCGGCAGAACAATTCCATACAACTGCAAAACTATGCTCTGGCTGTGTCTTCCTTCTTGAGCGCCTCTCTTTCCCTTGCCTTACTGATTAAACCAATAAACTATTGGCTTTATTAAACTACTTCTCTTTTTTTTTTTCTCTTTTTTTTTCAAAACTTGAAAGATAACACAGAAAAATGTAAAGTAAGAAAGCAACATTCAACCTTTATGTTTAAAGATAATTTATTCTGCAAATAAATCGAGGCCCACATCCAAAGCTGAGGCCAATGACTGCCCTCAATGAACCAGATGATGACTCAACCTGCTTTCTTACCTTTATTTCAAAGTACATTTGGAAAGGGTCACTCAAAAGAGCGAAACCAACCTTGAAAACGGCTAATCAAAATGGAATATTTTGCCCTAGCTCTTTGGATTATGTTTTTCATTTTTCTCTTTTAATATCATTTGGAGAAAATGTTTTTGAACAAAGCTATTACATACTCTGTTAAATAGCAAGGACATTTCAGATGGATGCTGTTGAAAGACCATCTCTGTTTGTTTTTTACTGAAAGTGTAAACCCTGAATGTGGTTCCTTTAAATGACATACCTGCGTCACGTTGTTGTTGGCTGTTTTCTTCATTTCTTCAAAGAGACCCCTTGATGTTGTCAGATCCTAGACATTAATAAAACACAGCATTTGGAGCCTTGTTCATTACACTACAGACAGCTCATCCTAAAGAAACTTGACATCACCCTAAATAATTCTACAAATGCCACTGCCGCTAGGGAAGTATTACCCGGAATCAATGTAATAATGCAGTGTCAGCATGGAATACAGAACACTCTAAAGAAACGTGCACGCATGTCCCTTATCCGCGTCTCTAACAGGGCTGGCTGTCCCATGCTCATCCTCACCCCTGTACTGTTGGTGCTTTGGGACTTGGAAAAGGAACTCGAAGTTTCTACTAATTGCTCAGATATGATGCCAGATAAGTATGCCATTTCCTTCTCTTTTTTTAGCTATTTTGCTCTACCGCAAAGAAAAATAAAACTATAGTCTTACTTCCTAAAATGGAATGATAAGGCTGGAGATTTGGCACAGTGGTAGAGCTCCATGTGTTCCACGTACAAAGTTTTGGGTTCAATTCCCAGCAAGGGGGAGGAGGTTGGAGAACACATCAAATTAAAACACAAAATTAAAGAGAAAACCTTAATTGTACAAAAAAGGAAAAAACAAACAAACAAACAAAAAATCAAAAGCAAGTGAGTGACGTCGCACAGAGGCAGCCATTTTGAATTCCTCTGGCATTCCTCCTAAGTGTATCTTCACGTTTCCACGTCACACTTCCCTGGCCCTTGGTGATTTAGGAATCTCAGAATGACTGCGAACAACATGGATCTCTAATGGTCAGACCTAGGTCTATGCACAAGACCGTCTTGACCTCTGCAGAACAGCTGCACCGCTAGCTCAGGTTTGTGTCACTGTACGGAAGCAGAGGCAGTGCAGTCATGAGGCAATGAGTACACTGCGGCCATGTCTCTTTCAGTCTGCTGTGGATTTTTACTTCCAAACTTATTATTTCTCCTTTACCGGCAGACCTTCCTACGGTCTGCCCCAGTTGTCTGGCTTCTCCCTAGGCTAGGCCATGTGGGACTTGTTTTCCTCCTTCTAGGTCAATTTTTGTTTTGCTTAATTTAGTCTTTTATGTGCTCAGCTTGGTTTTCTAGCAGATTCCATAAAAGAGAAAGATGCATTTTAAACTTCTTCTGGGTTTCAAAGTGTCTTTAGCGAGTCTTCACAGCTGACTGGATTATAGAGCAGATTGACGGTCACTCTGGACCAAGGCCAGATAGGTCACCTTCCCTCAAACCCTCCCCCCCTTCGCCACTCCCTTCCACATAACCCTACTCTCTTCTAAATTCATGGTGCTTTGTACTGCCTCTGGTGGACTAGGATACCACGGAGAGTTTAATACCATTTAATTCTCGATCCTTTCAATATGCATCTGCCCTTTCTCTGGGGAAATCCCAGAGAATGTTCCGGATGTTTGGAGGTGTGACATTCCAGTGGCTTGCTGCCATTTCACTCACTGACTTGGGTGAGCAGTGTCTTTTCCAGCAAGAGGCCCCGAGTCCCTTGGCTCTAGGAACTTAATAATTATTAAATAATTACATCATTCCCACTTCTTCCTTTCCTCCCTACAACCCCTCCCCCGCCCACCCTGCCCGTTCTCTTCTAATGTGTGTGAGTTTGTGTGTGTGCGTGTGCGTGTGTGTGTGTATGTGCACGCACACACACACACACACACATAGCATGTCTACTGGTCTCATCCTTGTTCAGGCCATCTTTAAGCAGCCATGTTGCTGAGACTTCATCACCAAAATTAAACCAAGAAAAGACCAACAACCTAAATGGGCTCATAACAAATGAGAAGATTAAAATAGTAATAAAGGTCTTCCTACGGGAAAAAAAAAAAGTCTTGGGCCAGGTGGACAGCAGAATTCTACCAGAAGATCTATAGCCAAACCTAAAATGGCTTAAAAAATGAACAGAAGATCACTCTCAAACTTTCTGTGAGGCCAGTGTCAATCTAACACTCAAATCAGGTGAAGGTACCACAGAGAAAACTCTGGGTCCATCTCCCCAATGAATATATATTCAAAAACTATTCAACAAAATATCTGCAACCCAAATATCAACCATCAAAGATATCATGCATTCATCCATCAGGGATAAAGTTGGTTTTATCCCTGAGATGTAGGGATGGTACAACACAAATGGACTTAGAGACAACAGATGCAGAATAAATAAGCCTTTGACAACACCCAACATGCCTTCCTCATGACAGTCCTAGAGAGTAGGGGAGAGGGAACAATCCCCCATAATAGAGGCTATGTAAGAGAAACCTACGCCAACATCAACAAACTTGAAGCAATTCCACAGAACTCAGGGACCAGTCAGGGCTGTCCATTATGGCCACTCCTTTCCAAGACTGTGCTGGAAGTAACAGCTCGAGTAACAAGGAAAGAGAAGGAAATTAAAGGGATACAAGTATCCCATGTTTCCCTATTTGCAGATGATATAATATTACCCATGAAGATTCTAAAACAGAATCTACTTGCCCAACTCAGCAGCTTTTCTGTACATCAACAAACACACAGAGGAGACCGTGGACATGTGCTCTTCCCTTCAGAACAGCCTCCAGGGAAACAGAGTGTCTAGAATAAACCTGCTTTCTGTTTGATGAGTTTTCGCTCCCACCATCTCTATGTTCGAAGCTCCCATTATTACTATGGAGGTTATCTGGACCAAGCCTCCAGTTTTCCCTGCCTTCTAGTGTTCTTGTTTGGTTCTTACTTTATAGAATCTCAGCCCAGCTCTTCAGCCCTTCTATTAAACTGATTTCCTCACACCTCTAATTAAAAGAAGTCTCTGTATTCTGTGTGTGGTTTTGGTGATCGTATGTGGTTCTGGCTTTATGGGCACAGCTTTCTTCTGGGAGAATTCGAGTTTTTACAACTTTTCTCCCACTTTCTCCTCCTCCAGTGTTCTCTTTATGTTGTAGCCTCACATGAGTCAGACGCTATCCATAAAGGTGGCTCATCCTTGGCTGTCCTGCTCTATTTAAAAAGAGACACTGAAAAAAAAAAATAAAGTTGATTTCTAGAAAAATAAAAAATAAAAAGAGACACTGAAAACACGGGAGCCCTTAGTGGTGAGCTTGGTGGCTTCACAAGGCAGGGAAGAGGTGACCAGCTAGCTGGCTGTCCCCTGTCACCCCCAACGTTTCCTTTGCATTGGAGACTTTACTGCCATAAGGTGTGGGCACAGAACCATCTGAAGACCCCATATGCACCACTGTGGAAGAAGGTCATTGCCTCCGTGGGTTTGCTTAGTCCCTCCATCCTTCTCTGACTCCCAGTGTTTCCAGACCTGCTGACACCGAGAATCTCAGACTCTGCTGGCTGAGCAGCCTGAGTCTCACTGGACTTCCTTGTAGAAACCAAGCGGGCTTCTTATAACTTCATTTACTCCGCATATGCTTTCCTGCGATTCTTAAAATATCCAACAGGATGTTTTCCTAGTTTTGTTCTTAGCTCTTCCTTCACTTGATTTTTCTGGTGACACAGCTTTACTTGAGAAGAGTGAAATGAAGAAAGTGAGTGTGTGCGTCACGCTGTAGTTTTAAGCAGAGATCTGCTCATGCCTGCTGCTTACGTCCAAGGCAGAGACGATCAACTAGCACCCAAGTTTGAGAAGCCAACATCCAGCTGTCACCCAGCAGCAGGAAGACAGCTCAATGGGAAAGAATGTCTGTGTGTAAGCATGAGGACCTGAGTTCAAATCCTCAGCCCCAATGTAGAGGGCCAGGCATGGCTGGGTACTTCTCTAACCCCAGAGTTAGGAGGAGGTGACTGGAGCATCCTGGGAGCTAGCTCACTGTCTAGCCATGATAGCCCAAACAGCAAGATTCCAGTTCAGTGAGAGACTGTCTCACTGTCCATCTTTGGCTTCTGAATGCACACAGAATTACCACACATACACACAACGCACAAAACACATGATTGAAAAGAAAAATAAAGGAAACTACCACCTGGCCACAACCCTCCCTGCAAATCCTTCCATCTGGCCAGGAACAGCTGCCTCTTATTACTTTCTGTAATAAAATAGTATACTCACCATTCAGCTTCATACAGCTTTATTATAAAATAATTACCAATTAATGCTGAAGCCCCAGCTTAGTAAAAGGTCTGGTAGAGAAAACACTAAGGCCTCTGACTGAAGCAGCTTTCTCTTATAGTTTTGGTTGTGAGCCTAGCCTTTTACGGCTGAGCCATCTCTCCAGCCCTGAAGCAGCTTTCTGCATACGAGGCTACAGTCAAAGAAATAAATGTAAAGCATTTACTCCGGTATTTCTGTCTCTGCTTAAAAGCAGCCTGGCAGCAAGGAGACACTAACAATACAAAAGCTACTTGCACACTTACGTCTAACAGAAACATCAGAGCATGGACCACACCCCACCACTGTAATGATAACTCTTTCCACCAGCTGCCTGAGTTCCACCGCTACTTTAGGGCCCCCAAATAACACACAGAGATTAAAATTAGTTACAATGCTCCTGGCCAATGACTAGGATTTCTTATTTGCTAGCTCTGTCTTAAGTATCAACCATAATCATTAACCTATATATTTTATAAAGACTTATCAAGGACGCTGGCGGCATGTGTCCTCTCTTCACGGGAACACATGGTGGCTCTGTCTCTTTCCTACATTTCCCAGAATCTTCCCAGTCCCACCTAACTTGCTTTCCTATTGGCCAACAGTGATTTACTTATCAACCAATAGGACAAGCACATACACAGAAGGAGCGCCCCCATCACACCATGGACAGAGAAGACACCCACCTTTAGGTAGAACTTGGAGATGTCGAAGAGTCTCTGGCTGCATGCAGAGAAGCACTCGTGGGCCTCGGGGATGCGGTGCCTCTTCAGGGTGTCCTTGACCACTTCTTTCAGCATCTTCAACAGAAAGGAACACGTGGCTGATACCCCTCGAAAAGGGTGCAACTATCTCACCAACAAACTGTCGATTAGAGTCATCTGCCTGTACTTAAGATAACTGTGTGTGGCAACCTGGTGGAGACAGAAGATGCCTGTGACATCTACGCGGTCATCCACGCCACGGGATTCATGTTCAGCAGGAAACGCCTAGAGGAAGTAACTGGTGAAAAGGAACTGAAATCATGAGCCGTGACCTAAAACCCGAAAGTCACTTTATCTGCAGCAGGGAAATTTTCTTTGTAAGAAAAATTGCAAACATAGAAATCAGAGGATTCTTTTAAGTGTTGCTGTTTTGATGCACTGACATGCCAACTTTTATAATAAGTAATCAACTTCTGTCTACTGCGTGTCACTGATAGCCCTTTCTCACCATCCACCTTCCTTTCCAGCCATACTGAAAATCAAACTTAAGGCTTCACATATCCTGGGCAAGTGCTCTACTGCTGAGCTCTGGCCTTTATCAATGCATCAGATTCTTTTAAATTCTGCATGTTATTTCATTCTTCAGATTCACATAACGAAAGTTCTTTCCATGCAGAGCAGAGAGAGTGGGAAGTCTTTACCCGGGTATGTTTCTGTGACCGCGATTCCTTAATCTGCTTTGATGGTTTGGACGCATGTGCACTTTTTTGTCCTGAACTGGCCTTTGCGGTGACTTTGGAAGCTTCGCGATGAGGAAGTGGAAGCAATGACACAGGTCGCTCGGGCTGCGGCTTTCTGGATGGCCTCATGGGACGGTAATGACTACCGCTGCAACTTGTTTGAGACAGCAGACAATCAGAACTTTCTGATTTTGTAAGTCTGTAAGGAGGGGGAAAGTAAAAATGAATCAACAATGGCGTTTCTTTTTGGCTTTAAATGTTACAACTGTTTTCATTCAAACAGAAATTCAAGAAAACTACATTCTCTTGCTAATTTGCATTGAATAACTGACACTGAACACTGAAGCGGTTGCTTTAGTTCTGCCAATTATTCACTGTGATAGTGTTGTCACCTTGACAGAGGCTGGACTTGCCTGAGACGGCCTCTGAGCATGCCCTGGAGTGGGGCGGGGGGGGGGGGTATCCTGACTGCACTGATTGCCTGCACAGACTCATCCTAACATGGGCGGGTCACTCCCTGTCCAGGGGATGCTGGACTGTGTAAGGGGGCTGAGCTTCGTGGTGCATTCATTGCTCTCTGCTTACAACTGTGGACAGGATATGAGCAACTGCTTCAAGCTTTTACCACTGTGACTTCCCCTACCATGAAGGACAGTAGTAGCCCTCAGCTGTGAGCTGGAAGAAGACTTTTCTCTTTTACTTTGCTTTTCTCGGGGTACTTTATCAGAGCAACAACAACAACAACAAAATAACCAGAGCAGTAATTAAAACAGAAGGCAAGTGATAACTAGAATGGTAGCTAACGTGGAAAGCAATAAGCAACATGAGGACGCCCTCCATTTATACACTTAATACCCTATTATGCACTCATATTTTCATTAAGGAATTTGAAGAAAGAAACCATAAACCTCTGTGCAATAATATCTCTGCAACTGTCTGTGCAAAATAAGTAATGAAAATAAATACAACAAAGCATGGCTTTTATTTGTTTTCTAAAACATTTATATTTGCTTTCACGGTGACTTGGAAATGTTTTCCTTTTTCAAAGCAGGCAGTAAAGCCATTCCTTCTGCTCCTCTCAGGACACACTGGACTTTTCTGATTATAAATTTTTTTAATGATTTTGCTTTGCAACTCAATCAGACATAAAAAATGCCATGAACTAACAAAGTTCCCATAAAAATCATTTAGCTATTCCATAGCGGGAGATGATAGTGTTCTCATATTTTCACCTGTTCAAGAAATCTTGAAAGTTTTATTTCTAGATATTTTATAGTTAGTTTTAAAGGTTTAAATATAGCCAGAATTTATGGTGTATTTTATATGTCAAGGGCCTAAATCTGACATCTGGCCTAAAGATTTATAAATTCAGTATTTATTTTTATCAACATCTAAATTCTAATATTTCTGGATTATTTAGCTTGCAAAAAAAAGTATCTTGAAAAGTTCCATAAATGAACTAACTATGTATGCTTTAAAGCTATGTTCTCATGTAACAATCGGTCTTTAAATGGGAGCCTGTTGAGCCCCTGCTTGAGGGCCAATGCAAGCAAGACAGAGGGCAGACAGAATTAAGAACATCCACTCTCAAATGCCATCTTCAACAGTGCAGCTGAGCCCTTCACCTACTGATGGCATCGCTACTGTTCTTGACTTAATGGTTTCATAGCCCCATTGTGCCCACGGACTGTGCATTAGCATAGAAAGCCAGAGTTCTTTTTTTCCAAGTCATTTCTTTTTATACCTTACAAGCAAAACACGTAAAGTTCTCAAAATCCAAATGAACTTCCTAGTACAAAGGAATCAATCTAAAAACTATGCAGAAAGAAAGCAGCAGAAAAATAGAAGGCAAATGTGAAAAGCAACCCTCCAGAGAGTGAAAACACTTCTCTGGAGATACTATTTCTGTGTACTCGACGGAGTCACCTTTTCTGGGGGTAATGGCAGCTTGGATCCTTAGATCTCCTTTTCAATCCAGGAACTTCAGTTCGGAGTTCGCTTTGTAGTGCTTCTCCGTCGGGGACACTCCGAGGCTCAGACAAAACAGCAGGGGACGGGAGAGGACTCAACACAGTGGGGACTGGAAAACTGTCTCTAGTGCAGGTGGTCTGGGTCTCATAAGGAATAAGACGAGACTGAAGTTCGGAAAATCCCCCATCTCTTTCTAAAGCCTTTTGGTCATCCAAGCAATATCTAAAATGAAGAAAGAGCATTAAAAGCGAACATTCAGGAGAACAACAGGATTTCTTTTCCCTAAGAGAAACCAGCAAGACGCTGACTTAGAAGTGCTCACTTGGCTTCCTGAAAACTGTTGCAAAGTTGGCTGGATGGCCTATTTCTCCAGCAGCTCATCTCCTTTCCAGTCTGCTACATGACAGAAAGATTTGCAAATGTGAACGACTATCTGATTCCTCTTCCACTGTGCTCCGTGGCAACAAATGAAATTAATCCTTTGGATTATTTCCAAACTAGCACAGCTGCTGTCCTAATACTTCTTAAAACTCCAGCCACCCTGACCTCCTCAGCACGGCTCCGATGCAACAATGAGAAGTGCTGGCTTCTACTGGAGACGACAGGGTTATTTTCAACACCAAGACTTACAAGTATAAAGGAGTTCAAAACTGCCTCGCCTGATAGCTCAGAACACTTTCGAGTTTTGTACTGAAATTCACTCCTCACCTGATTGACACATTGTCTTTCAAACAGGTTGGTTGCCTGCATACCTGGTTTCTGGTTAAAACTAATCCAGTGAATCAATGACGTGTTAGCTGTGCAAATGTTTTTGGACTCGATATCCCGTGCTATGCACAAGAAGTGAACATACAGGGAACGCATTGGTGACCTTGCCAAGCCCTCCACTTCCTCCCCTCTCTCTGGAACTGCATGGAGAGCACAAATGATGTCACCCAGGGGATTGTCACCCAGGGGAAGTCACCCAGGTAAGTCACCCAAGGGAAGTCACCCAGGGGAAGTCACCCAGGGGAAGTCACACAGGTAAGTCACCCAGGGGAAGTCACCCAGGGGAAGTCACCCAGGTAAGTTACCCAGGGGATTATCAACATAGGAACAATTCAAGCCTATATCTGTCATCTGTCCTCTCCACCTGAAAAGTTGTTCTAAAATGGTCCCTAACACCGAGTTCATCTCTCACAGAACACATCACTTCTGAGACACCTGACAGCCCGATGAGGATTTCAGAGCCTTATTTTCCCCTCAGGATACATATCTGATTTCAAAGACTACAGACCATAAATTTATATGGATTTACATCCTGGTTCCTTTACCTATTAGCTATGTGATCGGCCAAACTACTTTAAGCTGCTGCTGCCTGACCTGCAAAATGTCATTTGTAGTACTTACTGAAGGAAGGGCTATCAGGATTATTTGTGAGTGGTGTAACTGGGTCAGATTCTGGCAAATACAAGAGTCACCAAATGCACAAGGCTGCCTCCATCACATCAGATTTATTCTCTACCACTGCAAGTCTTACAACACAGTCACAAGTAGCCTAAGTAGCATAATCAGAACTTAAACTCAGTTGGTGACTGTGGGGCCTAACCACCTCAGTATAGCGCCTCTTAGGTATAAGGATCGTTTCACTATAGTCGGTACATGGCTGCATCTTATAACCTGCTGAAAACCTGAATACATTCACACAGACTAACTCTACCACTTACTCTATGAAGAAGAGTTAAAAAGCGATCCTAACTAAAAAAAGAGAATGAATACATAGGACAGACGGTAGAAGAGAGTTCAGTTAGGAGAGGGCAGTGTTCAAGGGTCCAAAATGACAAGAGTTCTGGAGGATGAATAAACCTAGAGCTCTAATGTACAGAATGAAGACAGCACTATGTGTTCTGTTCTGCAAACGTGCTAACATCAGACTTTAAATGCTTATCACACATGAAAAAAAGGGGTAACTGTGTGAGATGTTGGCTACATTAACTTGACTGTAGTAGCCATTTCACTGTGTACATACATACAATAACACTGTGTTACAAAGCTGCTTAAGTTATTCTAAAGTGTGGTGCAGACCAGAGGAAGTCTAGTTAAAATGTCTGACCTATAAGGAAGCAGTTCTTCAGCCAGAGGACTGACCGATGGAAGAGCAAGGCGAGATCACAGATTTCAATGCTTGATTCTCTACTCTGTGGCTTAACTTGTTTTGCAAAAAAAACAAAAAAACAAAACAAAACAAAACAAAAAACAAAACAGCAGTAACCCTGAAGTTACCAATACTCTATCCTGGGATATAAATAAAACATACAGTAAAATTAAGAACCATAAATTTGCACAAAGACTCTGGACAATGTCTGACTAGCCTGTATATATAACTGTTTTAGGAGAGAAACCATCCTTTGGTTATAAGGAGGTTTTTGTACTTCACTGTTTTATTTCTAGGATGGGGACTTTTAACTGTCTCATGGTCCCAGGAGCTCCCAATGCCCTTCAACTGAATTACACACATTGCACATGCTTCCTGCACTACCATTAAAATGTCCTTTAAGATAAAGTGACTTGGTAAAAGGAGAGACACAGGATACAAGGTATTTATCTGATGTTAAGGAAATATTTATGGTTGGAAAGAAGATTAATAGTCACATATTTTCTACAAAAGAATAGCTAAATGTTTTATGGGTCCCGTGCTGGCTAGTTTTATGTCAATTTGACATAATCTAAATGCCTCCATGAGATGGGACTATAGGCAAGCCTGTAGAGCATTTTCTTCATTACGAGGGTCCAGACCAGTGTGGGTGGGGCCACCCCTGGGCTGATTACTATGAGGAGCAAGCCCTCTAAGGCCTCTGCATCAGCTCCTGCCCCGACTTCCTTCAGTGATGGTCTACGGGTATGGAAGCCTAAGCCAAATAAACCTAAGCCAACCTGCTTTTGGTCATGGTGTTTCATCATAGCAAAAGTAACCCAAACTAAGTCAGGTCTTAACAGAAAAAAATACCCATAAGCTATTTTGTTTTGTGACTTACACAAAAATACCATCTTCAACATATAGGCAACGAAGAAAGAACTTCCTCTGCAGTTTCAAACTACTCTGAGGTTTATTTCCATGCCATTATCAATATGTGTATGTCCTCACCCTATAAACTCAAGTGTAACAAGTTACTAATGAAAACCCCAGAGCCAGACATGGGGTTCCTCCCTTTTAACCACTGGTTAAAATAGATATTATGAAGATACATTGTATGCATGAAAACATCCAAGAGTAAATTAAAAGAAAGGAAAAAAAATTAAAGAAAGAAAAAATACAACAACAACAACAACAAAACCCCCTATGTTTCTGAGTAAGGGAGGTCGTCTCTTACAGAGTGGTTCCTTTGGCCTCAATGTCCCCATCTTAAAAAGCACAAATTTACAGTAGGAACAACGAACACAGTTCGACTTATCTATGGACTAGGGAGACTACAGAGGGAAACTACTCCATATCAATGTGTTTCACGATACTGTGAAGGAAGTACCATGTGGGTTTAGGGCACTAATGCACAAACAAATATCCATTTAATATTCTAATAAATGAACATAAATAACATTGTTTACAAATTCAGACGCACCATTAATTTTTTTCTATATTAAATTAAAACAAGGGAAAAGAGGGAGATGAAGTACAAGATTAAAAAAAAAAAACTAAATTATGGTACTTGAGGAATAACAATCTACAACACAGTCATATGACAGACACTCCAGGCAGCTGTTAAGATGAAATTATTATTGTTTTATTCAAAGTGGTGACTCCATGAGCTTATAAGGCCAAGGAAGCAAAAAGCACCTGTGTCCTGGGATATTCTGTCAGTGCAACAAGGAAAATGTTACTAGTACAGCTTTTTCTTAGTGGGGCTACTTTGTGATAATATAAACAGTGCTTACTGTTCCCACTCTTGGATCTGAGTCACATGTACAATGCACTGAACTCCTATTTAAGTTTCCTTAATAGATTAGGATTATTTATATATGCATGCATGACTATTAAGTAAAATAGAGTAGAAAGGCTCTAAAATCAGGGAGATAGAACTTAATGGCCATAGTAAAGGAAACAGGATTTTCACTATAAATTTAAAAACACAGGGTCAGGTGTGGTGTCATACACCTTTAATCCAAGCACGAGGGAGGCAGAGGCAGGTGGACCCCTGAGTTCAAGATCAGCCTGGTCTAAATAGCAAACCCAGGCCAGCCAGGGCTATAGAGTGAGACCTGGTCTCCAAACAGTCAGACAGACAAGCAACAGCAGTTGGGGAGACAGTTCATTGGGTAAAAGTGCTTGCTATGTATTCATAAGGATTAGCACACAACATACGAAGCCAAGTATGTCATTGTCTTACTTAGGGTTTCTATTGCTGTGAAGAGACACCATGACCACAAAAACTCTTAAAGGAGAATATTTAACTGAAGTGGTTGCTTACAGCTCAGAGATTCATTCTTATCATGACAGGGGGCATGGTGGCGTGCAGGCAGGCATGATACCGGCTACATCTTGATCAGAAGGCAACAGGAAGTGGACTGAGATGCTGGGCGGTACCCTGAGCATTGGAAACCTCGAAGCCCACCCCCACAGCAGTATACTTTCTCTAACAAGGCCATACCCACTCCAACAAAACCACACCTCCTAATTGTGACATTCCCTGTGAGCTGATGGGGGCCAATTACACTCAAACTGCCACAGGCAGTGTATTCCTGTAACCCCGGCTCTAGATGGGACCTGAAAACAAGGAAATACGATTGCTAGGGCATTGCTGGCCACCCACTTGGATGGAAATCAATGAAGCCTAGGTTCAGTTAAAGACCCTGAAGGAAATGAGGCAGAGAGCAATAGAGGAAGAAATCCTATATTCTCTGGCCTCTACATATACAAGCACAGCCACAGAACTGCGAGAGAGCACACGCTCGCATACACACACACACACACACACACACACACACACACAATAAATGAAAAGCAAATAAATAAATGGCAATAAAACCAATGAGAAAAGGGGAGCTGCATCCTCATTTTTCAATAGCAGAGAGTTAGTTTTACATAGAGACATAAAGACATATCGCCAGAGGGCATCCTTTAGAGGTAAAGAAGAAAACTGCAGGCAAATAAAAGCAAGGATGTGTTTCTGAAAAGCCGGGCTGAAGCAGGCACTCAAAGAAAGGCTGTGACATGGAAGGGGGGCAGTGATCTTGGGAGTCACGGGGTATAAGCGGGAATGGGAGGAGGAGCCAAGGGGGGAGGGGCGCTGTTAAGCAAAACTAAGGATGCCTGGAAAGCTACATAGAAACTTTGTAAACCAAGCAGAACGTTTAATTTAGGAACAGTTTGAATGGGAAGCACCATGCATGGGTGGATGCTGCTGCTCCCAGAAGACAAGGTTATTAATGAAAATCCCAGAGCCAGATATGGGGTACCTCTCTATGAACCATTGCTTTGGGAAGCCTCATAATGGGGAAGTGAAAAGTAGATATTGTGGAGATATATTGTATGTATGCATGAAATCTTCAAAGAGTAAATTAAAAAAAAATAATGGCTGCAGGGCTCATAGATAGGAGGAACCCACTACAGTTGTTTTGTAAATATTTGTGCGGTCAAACTGTCTTCTAAACACACAGATTAAAGCTGCTCCCAGCCTTGCTCAGAGAAGTGTCTGTGTGCTGTAGGCAGTGCCTAATACAGAGACTCTCATAAATCACCAGAGTGCTGAGAAAAACCAACTGCTCCGTGCTCAGCCCTAAACTGCACCTTTACTGCATACCCAGGGCACAGCTTAGAAATGGAGGCAGAACGAACTAATGCAAAGGCTGGAGCCCAGGGAGAAGTGCTGTGAAATCTGTCTTTTGCACGTGACATGGCCACGTGACTTATCAAGTTGCAGAGCTGCGGCCACCAGCACAAGAGCTGTCTAAGACTGGACCTATCAACAACCCGTCATGGATTTGGGACAGGTTCCACCCCGAGGAGCTCCTGGCAAAGAAGGGTTGCTGGGGGTGAGGGGTCATTTTCTTCAGTGGTGTAGCCATTGGTATGCTGCTCAAGTAACTGCTCCAAACGCTCATGTAAGGAACACTAATTAAACTTAGTGGCACTACAACACAGAGAAAGGACGAGAGCAGCAGGGGTAGCGGGAGGGGAGTCTGTGGAGGGCAAGGAACTTGGAGTGAGAAAGAGAAGTAGGGAAAGGGAGGTGAAATGATCAAACTACATTATACACATGCATTGTTGAATAAAGAGAAAGTCAGCTGAGATGTTCCACCATGCACAAATAATTAAATTAACACACATAAATTCAGAGCTCATCTCCTTTACTAATTCCTAAGCAATTACGGTGTAATTAGTGACCAAGGAGAGTTAATGGGACCCACAGAGAAAATACGTATTCATAATGTTTGGGCCAAAAAAATTTTGACAAAAATACTGAGTAACTAAAAAATGTTTAAATGAAACAATACTAATTCATAATAAAATACCTTTTCTTAAGTAGAATATATATATATATATATATATATATATATATATATATATATATATAGTATGCTGTTTTGAGATTTTTATTTCACTTACACTCCACACTCAAATCAAAAAGGCTGTAGCAACGATACACAAAAGTGTAAATAAAGACTTACTCAATCCCGTGGTAATGGCATTCGGAGGCTTTTTCAAAAGGTAAGACCTGAAGTTTCCGAGGACTAAGTTCTGGTGTCAAAACCAAAGGTTTTTCCCTGAAATAAAAAGGGTTTCATTTGTATTTAAGGTTTGCTACATGACAGAGAGTTTGGGTTTCTAAGGAGACAAACCTGATTCCCTCCCCTACGTATGAGGTGTTTTTATGGTGCTCTGATTAGTTTTTGTCAACATGTCATGAGCTAGAGTTGTTTGGGGACAGAAAACCTCAAATAAGAAAATGCCTCCCTCCACCAGAAAGGCCTGTAAGCAAGCCTGTGGGGCATTTTCTCTAGTGATGCCGGATGTGAGCGAGTCCAGCTTACTGTGGGAGGTGCCACCCCCAGGGGGCACAGGATGCTATAAGAAAGCAGGCTGAGCAATCCAGGGGCAACAAGCTGGTAAGGAGCATTCCTTCATGGGTTCTGCTTCAGTTCCTGCCTGGAGCTCCTACCCTGAGTTCCTTCATGATGGACTATGATACAGAAGTGTAAACCAAATAAACACTTTCTCCTCAAGTTTCGTTCAGTCAGTAGTTTATCACAGCAACAGAAACCCCAACTACGACATAAAGCATATAAGTTAAGGTAGGATGTGGTGGTGTGAGTTTGAATCCAGCCTGGGTTACACAGTGAGTTCAAGGCCAATCTAGGGTATAGAACAGGACCCTGCTGCGTGGGACAAGTTAAGGTATACGGATAAGGCCTAAGAAGGAAATGAAACAGGCCAGGTCTGTGCCCTTTGCCCTGTTTGTTTCCTGTGCCTCTATTTTTAAAACTACGATGGCACTGAACAAAATTTTGATGAGAATGAGTATATCAAGAAAGGAAAATGACTTGTAATATACATCCAGGCAGCAACATTACTCCTAAACCGTATCACCTCACCCTTGGCGAAATGAAATTGTGTTCAGTTGTTGAGTTAAAACACGTTGACAGAGGAATAAAGTTAACTTGACTCTTTGGTGATGGAAAGTATTTACTTCCTACTGTAACTCAGAGGGGGAAGTCGGCCTGTCACTGATGTTAAGAATCGGTGACTTTACAAGGATCAGAAGGTCTAGAGTCTAAGTGGTGAATTCAGTTCTTCTGAAGTATGCTTCAGTCAGCAGGCCTTTAGAACTCATCTTACGTTGAGCTTTCATAAAATATTAATGCTCGAGTTCTGCCACACCTAACCCTGTAGGGCTACTGTGAGCTGCGAATAATGAGGCTGCTGCAGTCACTGGCTTATGCTGGCATGTGCCTCCTGTCCCTGATGAGTTAGGATTCACTGGTCTAAAGGACTCAGTCATGGTCCTGAAACTCAGATCTAGTTACATCGACGCCGGGAAAGTCTGAAGCAGTGGTGGGTCTCGCACAGTGAAGTGCAGACTGAAGCAGAGGCTGGGTGCAGAGCTGTGAACAGTGGCAGTGATGGCAAGGCAGGCAAACCCAGACAACGTGTCTGTCTGTCCTCACACCCACCCCACTCCTGACCTCCTAAGGACAGCTGCCCTTCTGCCACCAAGATCACAGTCAGAACTACATTATTACATTAAAATGTCAAACACGTGCCAATTAATGAATCCTCAGAAACCTCATATGCTAATACCCCTACTTAAGGTGTTCCACAAAAAGAATCATTAATAAATTGCAATGACCTCGTTATTTTGATGAGGGACCCTTCAAATGAATAATCTGTAAAACAGGATCAAGTAGTTAGCATTTTATTCTTCTTTTCATCATTTATTTCAATCCTTCCCATTATTGTCTAAGTTTTTCTAAAAGAAATGTAACAAATTCATGTTTTGTTAATGTAGGAGCAAGGCTTGCCCTTTGTTTAATGGAACACAGCAATTGGGAGGTGCCTTGACAGGTAAGCAGCCAGGGCAGCTCGGATGTCTTCAATCGTGTTAAGTCAGTGGTTCTCAACCTTCCTAACACTGTAACCCTTTAATACAGTTCCTCATGCTGTGATGACCCCATCCTATTTTGTTGCTACTTCATAGCTGTAATTTTCCTACTGCCATGAATCGTAATGTAAATACATGTGTTTTCCAATGGTCTTAGTAACCCTGTGAAAGGCTCCTTTGACCTTAACAGGGGTCACGACCCACATAGTGGGTTGAGAACCACTATGTTAAGTGAAGACATGGTGATAATGTCTAAGAACCATCCAATTTTCTAAGAGCTGGGCAAAGTGGCTATGCCTGTAATCTCAGCATTTGGGAGGCAGAGGCAGAGGTAGAAGGATTCCAAGTTCAAGGTCAAGTTGGACCATAGAGTGAGTTTGTAGTCAGCCTAAGAAAATAATGAGGCAATGTCAAAAGGAAACTAAATCTTTCCTAAATACATCACATGTAAATTTCACAGAGAATTTGTATTTAGCAACATCTCCTCTACATGGTAAATGGAAAGCCACTGCAGTTAGTTAAAGGGCACAGCCGCAGTAAGAAAACAGCCATTTCGGCACATGGATATGCCAGCGGGGCTGGCTGTCTGAAAGGACTGTGAGTACCACCAACAAGAGTAAACGCCATCAGCACCCAAATTTTTTAGTCAAATTAAGCAAGCTTTATTTTTTGCCAGACAGAGCAATCCCCCTAAAGCAGGGTTTGAGAAAACGGCTTAAACACAGGAGACAGTGGGGCTTTTATTGCCCCAAACACTAAAAGGCTAAGGGGTCTCCAAGGGCTTACGGTTATAAATAGGAAGTAGGCAGAACATTTCAAAATTATTCGACAGAGCATCTTACCCGGAACATGTCAAACTCCAACGAAACGTGTCAAGGCCTGTTCAAACCCAAATTTTACAGAAAACAGGAAAGAACTTATTTTGACCTTGTAATAAGATGGCTTCTAAAGTTAAGATGGAGTCAGGCTGGCCCACCAAGGACCATGGTGTGATAACTGTGAGAGGATCGCTTCTGGAGTTCACAAAAAGGGGTCATCAACCTCTAATGGCCACAAAAAAGTAAATGACTGCAAAAATACACAAGTTTCAAGTCATCAAGAGCATTCGTCATCTTGGCCCTCTTGCTGTCAGCCATGCTCTGCCCCTTCCTCCCCAGTGACATGCACAAAAGACAATTCTCCTACTCCATTTTTGAATAACTCAAACCCGTCCCAAAGCTCACCTTCAACATAAATATTTATCGTAGTACAGATCAAAACTAGCTTGGGAAAAGTGAGCCAAGTGAGACACAACCCTTTAGGAGGATTTTAAAATAATGGGTTAACAATGAAAAGAAATTTGGGGAGGAAGCAAATTACTCAATCTTCACAAGAAACGGATGCTACAATTTTATTTATCCTGCAGCCAATGCCAGCAGCATTTGTTAACCAGCAACTTAGTAGGCACTGTCTCAGACATCAAGTTCATATGAATTACTTATGCAGATGCTGAGTCCCTGCTTGGTAATGTTATAGTTTCCAAACAATCTGTTTTTTTTTCCTCACCTCTTTCTGCAGGAAGGCCATGTTTTTGCCATTAGTAGTCATAACTTACAACCATCATGGCAAGTAGTAGCAAAATCAAAACGAGACAGTAATGCAGAAGAGAAACATTTAAAAATACATATTTGCAAATCAAAACCTGACTTCTTACAATGAATTTCCAGGCCTGCAAGACAGCATGGCAGCCAAAGGCTCTAGCAAAGCAACCTACACCACTTGGGCTCAACACTGGGGACTTAAGCAAAGGTGGCAGGAGAGAAACGCCTCCAAAAGTTGTCTTCTGACCTGCACATGCCCACTGTGGCACTCCTGTGACCCCCACATACATCATCCACACTCAGAATAAGGATAAATGAAGCAAAGGTGAGAAAAAAATTAAATGTATTTCCCTCTGTACACACAAAACAGAAGCCCTTGCCCGTGACTCCTATGGGAGATGTACTGAGTTGTCTTCATTATCTTTGCTTTTTTCAAATTCAGGGTCACAAAACAGAAGAACATTTGGTGAATGGAGAAGCAAGGCTGTTAAGGCTAGTGATAAACAGTACAGGCAAACCTGTGAATTTTGCCTCAGCTCAGAGCACCAATTAACTACAGGGGGAAAAATACAATGCTATTTTTAAGTGACTTTTAGAAATGAGTTGCAAATTATAGGTTTATAACTCACCCCCTTTGAATCTGTAATGGCTGTAGATCTCCAACTGGCAATCCATCCGAGGTGAAATATTTTAGTAGTTCTTTAGCATCCAATAATGTGACCGAGTCCCGGGGACCCTCTTTACGGCCCAGCAACTGTTCAGATGAACGAGGTAATGAACCAGTTCTGGGGAAATAATTTGTATGGCTTTATTAAAGGTGCATTCAAATCCACCACAGGCAGGAAACGATGGGACCACAATCCATTACAAATACAAAAAGAAAAGTCAAGCATTACCCATCTACGGAGGACTAATTACAGACTCTGGAGTTGTGGACTGTATTTGAAATTGTCTGTAGGGCACACTGAAACTTGTGGCTTCTGTTAATCATTCTACTACAGAAACTATCATGATTATGTTCTTTATTAAATACAACATGTTAACAATTCCGTAGTGCAAAGTCACCAACTCTATAGTTTAAATTTAAACTGAAAACCCACAATATAAATTTCAGAGACTGAAGTTGAATGTTCCAATTTTCTCTAAATTTAAAGGATTACTTAAAGCACAGCCATGAAATGAGACTAGAACGGAAATGCTCTCTCAGGTCTCCTCAAGCCATGCTTACAACATCATGAATACAAACTGAATTATTATTATGTCCGAAATACATGCAGAACTTTGCATTTTCGAAATGATTTTACCTACAATACATTCTCAATCTTCACAAATTTCCATGAAAAAAATGGAATAGGTCTTATATCAAAAGAAAGTAACACCGAGTAAGTACGTTATGAAATGCAATCAGCACACCGCACCTAAAAACAAGCCTTATTCCTAGTTTTCAACTAAAGACTGCAACACACCATCAGCCACATTGCAGATAGGGGATAACATGGAGGATACAACAGCTCAAAACTAGACTGACTCCAGCAAGGGGCCACACCTCTGCCTTTGTCACGCCATAAACCAGAAAGTCACACAGCAAGTCACTACATACATACACATATACATACATAAATACTTTAATCTCAGTAAACAGTAAAAACACTTCATCAGGTTCTGAACCATTTACTGTTCTATGGCCATAGCATAAATAAAAATCACTATGTCAACATGAATTTAATCACTAAACTTCATAGCAATTTAAAATTTTAATGTTTACATTCATTTATTTAGTGTGTGTGTGCCCGTGTGTGCATGTAAGTCCAAGGACAGCCTGTGGGAATCAGTCTCTCCTCCCACCAAGTGGACCGTGGGGATTGAATTCAATTCCTCACGCTAAGCAACAAATACCTTTCTTTTCCCCCAACTCACTGTGCCAGCCCAACTTGACTATATTTTACTTATTACTCAAATTTAACATTTTTACGACTAATTCCACAATTAAAATACCAGCATTGAATTTTCGACCTGTGTTTCCACACACTAAGGAACATCACACATTGACGGGTCCATTTCCCCTTTCCAGCCCCATTCTTGTTAAATGGAACAGAAATCTAATAAAAATAGTCTAGCAAGAAAACCCATGAACATTTTCTCTGAATTTCATACACCGGGTGGGCAGGAGCTGCATTGTAAGCTTAATTTAATTTCTATGTAGCTTCTTTAATGTATCTTACAGCGTTCCTTAATCAGCACTAATCACGACCACATTACAGACTAGATGCAATGGGAAATGTATAATTTGCATTTATATAGAATCCAAACACAAGGATATCAAAGCAGCATTTAAAAGCCCCGTCGCTGATGAAGTGCAGTGCACTACCAAGATACGTCTTAGGTTAAAAAACAACAGACAACTAAGCTTCAATCTTTCTGCGGGCATTTGTCACAACACTTGCACAACTTTAAAATAAAACTAGGGTTTGTACCTCACTGTCTGGCGTGGTGGCAAATGCTGAGTGAGTCTAACTCTGAATTCTTGTGCCTTCTGACTTTCACCATAGCATGATGGTCTAGATAAATCCATTTGGCAGGAACAAGACTCTGAAGACATACAATGTGACTTTGACTCTTACATAGGAATTGGACATGGTTTTCCTGCTGAAGCGCCTGCAGTCCTTACTGACCGCTTACTCTATAAATAGCGCGGAGACATAGTAAACGGGGCTCACTCTGATCTGTGAACCCACAAGCAGGACTCACAGTTTACTACACAGCCAGGATGTCAGGGTGGAAGGAGATACGGAAAACACATTTTATAGAAGTCGTAACATAGCCCTTGGTGTTTAGAGAAAGAATGGAACACCAAGGATGTGGGAAAACTAAGCCTCAGTGGGCCTGACAGTTGGCCTAGACCAATAGTAAGAGCCTGCACAGTAGGTATCTCCTGACAGCCAGCCCGGGTCTGCAAGAGGGCCTTTACAATAGCAGCCTCGTCTAACACGAGATGATGTGAACCTATGGACAGCGACACATCACCTCAGCAGCTGCCAGCTCGAGGGTTGAGGAGTATATAAGGCTTACCCCTTCCTGGAATAAACTGAGCTTGCTGTCTCAACTTGTGTGTTGTTGGTGTCGAGCCTCCTTTCCTCCACCCCCAAGGGACACCTGTCAGGATCCTGCAACACTGAGCTGTGGTGTCTATAAATGACTCAAGAAAGGAATACGAAGGTTGACTCAGCCCTTGAGTGTCCAACATGCTTCTGGCTCAAGACAGACTAAGCATACACACTGAACTCTCCCTTCCAACTGCAACCACAATGGGAAGTACCTGAGAGCAAACCCACGACACAGAGTTAAAAACAGAAGAACAAAACAGAGGGGCAAAGAGGTCAGAGAATTTCAAGAGCAGATGAGCTGCAGCAAGCAGCTCAGTGTCAACCAGGGAGGAACCTCACGAAGAGACTATGTCTCTTTTCCTTTCCAGGAAGTCACACATTTGGGGTCAGAGTGACAATGGGCACCAATCAAGAGCGATAAACACTACCTGCTTATAGCCCGCCCTTCCCTGCGCTCTCCACCCACTCTGAAGATGCGGGAGCCATGCCACTGTTTCCGTGTCTGCATCCTTGTTTGCTTTTGCTTATCATGAAAAGACAGGCACTGGTGGTCTCCCTCGTATGCCCCCAGTGCCCGAAACTGGCATTAACCAATACTTGTGGACAGTATGAGAAAAGGTTACAGTAGGTCATAAGATGGTACCAGAAGAGCTAAACATTGAAGGAGAAATGTCAGAGAGCTTGTACTCCCTATCCTGCAATTACACACTGAGTGCCTACTGTGCACCAAAGCCAAAGACTCAAGGTAACTCTGGCTGCTGGATACCTACATCTGTCTGTGAGAGTACCTACTTACTATGGATGAAAACCACAACAGCTTTAAGTGACTCCACCTCTTTTTACACACCCCATATGGCTCACTTTATATATTTGTATGTGTGTCTGCTGGTGAACTTTCTGTTACCTTTGCACAAGCGAGGTTCATGTGGGAAGAGGCAGCCTTGTGGGAAAAGCTCCTTCCACCACCACACAGGCCCGTGGGTCATTTCCTTGACTGATGTGAGGAGACCCAACCCACTCTGGGCGGGCGGCCCTGGGTCATCTAGGGAAGGGAGCAGAGCAAGCAAGGCAAACACGCCATGGGAAGCAGTGCTCCTCCACGGGCTCTGCTGCAGTTCTTGACTCTGGGTTCCTGGGCTGCATGAGTTCCTGGGCTGACCTCCCTCACTGATGACTGTGTTTGGGATATGTAAGCCAAATAAACACTTTCTCCCTCAAGATGTTTGTGGCCAGTGTTCTATCCCAGCAATAAAAAAGGAAACTAAGTGTGTACGTGGATGGGAGACATCTATAAAGCTAGACACACAGTACCCCCAGTTATGCGCACTTGGAAGGTAGCAAGATAATAAAAAGGAAGATCTTGCCCTTTTAGTCACGATGCCACTCAATGATTGGCTACTTATTAAAGACAGCATCTATTTTTCTTTTATAATACAGTTAGAAGCTACTGAAATATTTAAAATACTAAGAATATTCATTTGAAAATACTGAGCATGCATTCTTACCAACTCAAATATTACCTCATTTTTTGTTTAGCTTTTTCAAAAGTTTCTAAATTCTGAAGAACGTGTCTTTCTGGCCATTCCAGAGGATTGGTTTCCATTACACTTGAAGAATAAGGTTCAACTTTACTGGCATCTAAAGAGAGCAAAATATACATCAGCACCAAAAAATGCTATGATAATGAATGCTCTATGTAACAATAAAGCTCACTCAGTGTGTGGTGATGCCCACCCGTGATCCTAGCATTTGGAAGGCTAAGGCAGGAAAAATCACAATTTGATGCCAGTCGAGGCTTTATAGTAAGTTCAAGGCCAACCTGGGCTAGTAGTGAGACTGTCTCAGAATAAACAGACAGATGGATGGATGGATGGATGGATGGATGGATGCTGGTGGGTGTATACACTGTGTGTGTGTGTGTGTGTGTGTGTGTGTGTGTGTGTGTGTGTGTCTGTGTGTGTCTGTGTGTAAAGGCAAAGGACTCAATTGAGACATTTACTAAAAACCCGACTAACGAATTGAAATGTATAAAATGTCACTGAGACTATTAGAAATGAAAATAAAATATCTTCTTCCAATAAAATGTATGAGTTATGACTGGTACAATGCAGTGAATCTACCTATCAAGGCTCACATGGAACAAAATCACAAGTTAGCTATTCTCGAGACAGGGTTTCTCTGCAGAACAGCCCTGGCGGTCTTAGAACTCACTTTGTAGACCAGGCTGGCCCAGCTAAGTTAGCTATTCTTAATGAAAGTAGTTCAGATGAAAGGGAAGCCACACTACAGTGAACACATGATGCTGTGACACCCATACTAGGAACAGAATTGTAAGTGAAATAAAAAGTTCTATGTCTTTAATAAAAAGGATTACCCCAGTCTCAAAAGTATAATAAATGATTAATATATGCTTATAACGTTCTCAAGGTTACTTGTGAAATAATTCTCACATATCTGTTAACTGGAGATGCCCTCGAGTCACTAAAATTCAGTATCACTTGACCCTTCACAATAGCACAGGTGAAGACAGTCTTTCTGGTTCCTATGCTGCAGTAGGGCTACAATGAGTCTGCCCGGAACCCTGGGACTCAACCAAGCCTAAAGGGTTGGCTCCCACTCTCATCAGAAAGTATTATTTTCACAAACACTGGCAAAAGTTCTGACTGTCCTACTTTTTAAATTTTAAACTTACCTGTTTTAAGAATGTCTTTAAATTCTTACACTGCATTCTAATGAACGACTCAAAATTGCTGGATGCTCACTGCTGAAGTCACTACTGACAGAATGCCTGTTCTATGTTTCTAAAGTATAATAAAAAGTGGGAGCAAGCATCTCTGAGTCCTCTCTACAAGTAAACTACTTAATATTGGATATGTCAGTGTATCTTCCAGTACCCACATTTGGATGTCCTCAACAGACATCCTCAGAACACTCTGCTTCCCATTTCTTACTAACAGTGGGGAAATCCGTTTGACAGGGTAATGGGCTTCATAGTGAAGCAATGTGCTCCTTAACGCAGACATGGCTTTGTAATAAAAACATTGAGAAAATAATCAATACCAGTTCTGCTCCGGTGCATACTCAAGTTCATAAGAGGAGTCAAGTTATCTTTAAAAAACAAACAATAAATTGTCCCTGCATATTACAGTGAAGTTAATTATTAACTGAGTACATAACTTATATAAATACGGATGACATAGTCTGATATTTAAGAAAAGTGAGCAAACATTAACAAATGTCAGGACTTTGGTATAAAACTAAATATAATTCTTACAGTATTTTATTTATTTGCTACCCTGGATACTATAGCATGCCCTGAAACATGTAACAAAATGTAACAAAATGCTCCCTGAGAGATCAAGAAAATTATTTTTTGGAATATCTCACTTTACAAGAAAAAGAAATAGAAATAGAACCAATTAGGAAAACACGGAAAGTGACCTTCACATACCAGATTCCAGCAAATGGAAAGGTAGTAGTATCGGTATGTGTTGGCTAATGAGGATAAGCCATTACAATCTTACAGACAAAAGAAAGAATAAATCTCAATGAAAAGTGACATTAGCATTGGCATAGTCTACTTCATGAAGCGACATAATATTACATGTTTGAAATAATCAAAGGGATTACAATCTACCTAACAGACTCATTTCATTTACACAACCTTGCTATGTGCCCAGAAGCGCTAGGAGACACTCTATATGTCTCATATCAGACAGCACTAGAAAAGTCTTCAGCAACTCCAGCAGCAAGTCATTACGGCATTGTCTACATCGTGACCCGTCCCTTGTTACACTTGCTAGAGTCTTCACAAAAGTAGAAGCCATACAAATCATCCTATATTGCTGATAAACATAACTGTGCCAGAATATGCAACTGATTGGCCTTACTAGTTTTACATGTAGATATATTTATTCAAATCAGTGCTACAAGAATGTTAACAACCACAACTGAAGTCACACTCAAATGTGCAGCCTATCAATTTTCAGTTCAGGTTTTAAAAGTCTTCACTGGTTTAGTGAGTAATTTGGGGAGATCTTCCTACATCCTTTGTCCTCCAGGCTCCATGCCAGGCCCTGCAGATGTGGAGATGGCAACTAAGTGTGCCCTGTCCCTTCAAACAACATGGTGTGCAGAGAAGACAAACATCAGTAACAATCAGATAGATTATGCACCATTTAAATCTATGCCACACAAAATGAGAAAAACTGAAGAGTGCCAGTATAGCAGAAACAGTTTAAACTGGCCAAGGCCTGGAAAAGCCTCAGAGAAAATGACACCTGAACATCCATAAAGTAGATAAAAGCAGCCATGGAAATGAACACCTGATTTTTGACAAAGAAGTTAAAAATATAAAATAGAAAAAAGAAAGTATTTTCAACAAATGGTGGTGGTATAACTGGCTGTCAACAATATGTAAAAGAATGCAAATAGATCCATATCTATCCCCATGCACAAAACTCAAGTCCAAATAGATCAAAAATCTCAATATAAATCCATCCACACTGAACCTTGTAGAAGAGAAAGTGGGAGATACATTTGAACACATAGGCACAGGAGACCACTTCCTAAATAGAACACCAGAAGCACAGACACTGAGAGCAACAATTAAGAAATGGGACCTCCTGAAACTGAGAAGCTTCTATAGAGCAAAGGACATGGTCAACAAGACAAAACGGCTCCCTACACAATGGGGAAATATCTTCACCAACCCCACATCTGACAGAGGGCTGATCTCCAAAATATACAAAGAACTCAAGAAACTAGAAATCAAACTACCAAACAATCCAATTAAAAAATGGGGCACAGGCCAGGCGTTGGTGGTGCACACCTTTAATCCCAGCACTCGGGAGGCAGAGGCAGGAGGATCTCTGTGAGTTCGAGGCCAGCCTGGTCTCCAGAGCGAGTGCCAGGATAGGCTCCAAAGCCACACAGAGAAACCCTGTCTCGAAAACAAACAAACAAACAAAAAAAAACAAAACAAAAAAAGAAAAACCAAAAAAAAAAAGGGCACAGATCTAAATAGAGAATTCTCAACAGAACAATCTCAAATGGCAGAAAGACACTTAAGAAAATGCTCAACATCCTTAGTCATCTCAGAAATACAAATCAAAACCACTCTGAGATTCTATCTTAACACTGATCAGAATGGCTAAAATCAAAAACACCAAACATATACTGGAGAAGATATGGAAAAAAAAAAAAAAAAAAAAAAAAAAAAAAAAAAAAAAAAAAAAAAAAAAAAACATCCTAAGTGAGGTAACCCCAAACCAGAAAGACAAATATAGTATGTACTTACTCATAAGTGGATACTAGACATAAAGCAAAAAGATATCCAGCCTATAATGTATAACCCCAGAGAAGCTTGAACCATCTTCCAGAAACAGATGGAAGCAGATGCAGAAATCCACAATTAACCAATGGGCCGAGCTCCTGGAGAACCGTCAAAGTGAGGGAGGAACAAAGGAGTCAAGACCATGATGGGGAAACCCACAGAATCAGATGGCCCCAGCTAGTGAGAGGTCACTGACTCCAGTTTGACAAATGGGGAATCTGCATAAGATCAAACTAGACTCCCTTAATATAGGTGACAATGGTGTGACTGGGACAACATGTGAGGCAGTGGGTCCAAGATCTAACTCTAATGCACTAGCTGACCAAGTGGAGCCCATTCTATATGGAGAGATACCCTGCTCAGCCCAGACACAGGGGTGTGGGGGTGGAGAGGTGCCTTGGTCCTGCCTCAACTAGATGATGGGACAGACAGTTGACTTCCTAGGGGAGGCCTCACCCTCTCCATGGAGCAGATGGGAGGGAGAGGAGTGGATAGCAGTCAGGTAAGAGAGAAAAGGCTTCTAGACCAAGGACATGACATATGTAAAGCCAAAGAGGAAAAGTGGGACATGCCCCAGGACTAAGCTGACTGTTGTAACAAGGAAACAGAAATGAGGTATTTGGAAAACCAGACTGAGCACAAGGCCAGGTTTCCGTTGTGGAATATTTCTTTACACTGTGAAGATGTATCACTGTGATTGGTTTAGTAAGGAGCTGATTGGCTGTCGGCAGGAAGAGGATAAGGAGGGCTTCTGGGGAAACAGAGAACTCTGGGGAGAAAAGCAGAGTTGCCAGTCAGGCACAGGGAGGAAACAGGAGGTGCAAGATGGGAGAGGTAATGCCATCTGACAGACGTATATTAATATAAATGGGTTAATTTTAAGTTAGAAGAGCTAGTGGGAATAACTAAGTTAAGCTAATGGTCACGCTTGTATAATTAATAAGAAATCTCCAGTAGATGTGGCCTTGATGGAGAAGGTATGTCACTAGGGGTGGGCTTTGAGATTTCAGAAGACTTGCCCTAGTCCCTTTCTCTGCCTCCTACTTGTGGGTCAAGATGTGAGCTCTCAGTTGTCCCTGCTGCCACGCCTTCACTCTGCCATTATGGACTCTAACCCTCTGAAACCATGCATCCAGCTAAATGCTTTTTTTTTTTTTTGGGGGGGGGGTTGGAGACAAGGTTTCTCTGTGCAGCTTTGGAGCCTATCCTGGCACTCGCTCTGGAGACCAGGTTGGCCTCGAACTCACAGAGATCTGCCTGCCTCTGCCTCCCGAGTGCTGGGATTAAAGGTGCGTGCCACCAACGCCAGGCAAATGCTTTCTTTTATGGGTTGCCTTGTGTAGGGAGACACTGTAGCCCCGCCTCCTAGTAACTTCGGACGGGACATGCGTGGTGAGGGGACGTCTAAAGTGAGGTAGGAAGGCTTCTTAAGGGACCGTGGACACGTGGACCTTCCCGTCTTCTTGCCCTTCTCCCTGCTCCCTCCTCCTCGCTCTGGCCTGGCTGCCTGGCTGCCCTGGCACGCTTTGGCCTGCGCTTGGCTGGTGTATCCGAATAAAGAAACCTTGGCCCTATTGACTGCTGATTGATCACTCCACAGCCTTGGTCATGGGATTTTGTCGCAGAAACAGAAAAGCAACTGACATAGTCATCCTTAATTTAAAGGTAAGGAGCGGGAAGGTGGGGAGGTCAGAAAACCGACCCACATGTAACACAGGAGGTAGGTTTCAGAGCCAGCATTCAGCCTTGCTACTCTTACTCCAGAGCACATGCGGTGAGGCCCCTTTTCTCACTCACTGCACATAGCCCCATTCTCACGTGGCACACCAATGTCTCCAGAATCCTTCGTAGTACTCTTTGTATTACTCTGGACTGTTTAGATGTTGGGACTTCCATGGAAAACGGGAATCACAGCACAGACGGCAAGTCACACGTCTGTGGTGCTCATTGTGTTCTAAGTGTTTTACATGCATCAACTCACTCAATACACACAAAAATCCCAGATAGTGGGCCAAACTACTACTGCCACTTTAAACTAAGGAAACCCAAATGAGGAGGTTAAGTAATTCGTCCAGGTTAGTCTTCATTGTCCACCTTATGAAATTTGAAATCACCTAAATGGCACAAGTCGACATGTACTGTGGGCTTAACTAGCGGGGGAAGAAGGGCACTAAGCCAGGGGCTGGGACCCTGGACTGAGCAGAAAGAGTAAACTGAGCACACTGAGCACTGGCATCCATCTCTTTCTGCTTTCTGTGGTAAGGACAGGATGGACCAGCCACCGCGTGTCTCTGCCATTCTTCTATCTTCCCCACCACAAAGGACAGCTCTCCCACTGGGAGTGGAGAGGAGTTCACTTTAAATACCTTTTGCCAGTATTTCATCAAAGAGATGAGAAATGTAACTAATCCAGACCCCAGTCAACAAGGGCCCAAATGAGGCCTAGAACTTGAACAGCATTTGTACTCCGCAGGACATGGCCCACTGTTTTCACACACTGCTTTCCAAACAAGGTAATCTGATGTTTGTTTCTTTGTGACTATCCACAGTCTCTAGAAAAGGCACTCAAATATAGACCCTTGCTAGTTTGATTCTGTGACTACTTTTCGTTAGCCTAGACAATAAAAATGGTTCCCATAAAATAAAAACAAAAATTGGTCCTGTTTCAAATTGTGTTGAGAGCCTCAAATGCATTCTTTAGACACCTGAACGCTCCCTTTGTTCAAATCCACCACAAAATCAGGCTCCAGAGACGAGCAGAAGGTCGGATAATGCAGCAAGGATCCCACAATCCCTCAGGGAAGTATGGTGACTCCCAGACCCCGGTGAGTGGCAGATGTGAAATGTCGTAGCATGTAGTTCTCCCTGTATCCCATTCACTGTATGATGGGGGAGATCCTTTTGTATATATGTTTCTCTTATTGGTTGATGAATAAAACACTGAGTGGCTGGTTGGCCAGGCAGAAAGTATTGGCAGGGCTAGGAGATGAGAATTCTAGGAAATGTAGGCAGACAGGGTGGTCATATAGAGCCCGGGAAGAGAGGACGTGAAGGGTGTTCTCCAGTAAACCAAGACCACGTGGATTAATAGAAATGGGTTAATAATCAGACAGAGCTAGTCAATAAGAAGCCCTAGCCACTGACTAACAGATTTATAATTAATATAGCATCTCTGTGTGTTCATTTGGGGCTGAAGTGGCTGAGGGACCAGGCCAGACAAGAAAAACATTCAGTAACAACTGTTACATGTTACTTCTTCACTTTTTGAAATCTATCCATTCTAGCAACTTCGGAAGATGGTAAGGGCACAGAGTACTTCCTCCTGTACTTAAAAAGTTAAACTGAACATGCTTGCTGAAAGGTACTAGTAAAAAATCTGTTGTGTTTAAATAAGTAGAGTTCAGATATACACGTTAAGAAAAAAACCTATCATTCTCTAAATGTGTGAAATATATTTTGACTTGGCCAACATAGTTTATAAAATTTAATAAGAATGTTACACATACTACCACCACCAAAACATTTAAAATTACAGAAAACTTACCACTGACCATACCAGCAGCTGCTTTCATTTTGTCTGGGTGTATTAAAACTGCTTTAGGGTTGAGAGCATCAGAATGACCTAGGAAGCGCTCCCTTGTGAGCAGCAACAGACTTTTGAGTTCCTCAGTGGAAACTGCTTCAGGCTGATCTGCAGCCTGTCTTCTTTCTGCAGGACAAAGGGACATAATTAACCACAGGACATGGCTGAGCCCCTGCAGGGGTAGCTCCTCCGTCTACTATTTTTGTTAAATATACTTTTGAAAGTAAGACAAGAATCTGCATTCCTATGTAGTCACATTTTTATTTTGGTCTTCTAGGTAACAGCAAAATTTTGAGTTATTATGAGAGATGAGGGAACAGAGAGTAATTGGTTAACAGTAAGAGTGGACAGATAGCCAAGGAAAGCTTGCAAGTCTTCAGGGATACACTAGAGAGCATTAAAAATGACCTTCCATTCATATGTAATTCATGTGTATACATGAGAGCTATTCTTGGTTGACCACTTGACTCCATCTGGAATGAACTAAAATCCAAATATGGAGGGCAAACCAGTGAGGGACTGTTTTGCTTCATCTGAAGCAGGAAGACACCTGGCTTTAATGTGGGCCCCACCTTCTGCTGGAAGCCCGTAGAGGGAAGCTTTTGCTGCTGGCTGTTGCCTTGCCAGTACGTCCACTCCTTCACTGGCACTAAAGCCTACTTCTTTGGGATTCCAGCAAATACTGAAGACCAGCTGAGACTTCAACCTCGTGTGGACTGAGCAAGGATTCTTGAACTTTCCATTCATAGGCAGCCATTGTTGGGTTAGCTAGACTGTGGCCTGTCATTCTAATAAACCCCTTTCTTTCCATATAGGTTCATCCTATAAGTTCCGTTACTCTAGGGAACCCTGACTAATACAGTATATAAAAAGTAGTACACATTAAACTTTCTATTAGATACCATAGCATAGACATCCCTGTTCCTTCCTTCTCCAATTCTAAAGTTGGAATAAAAAAGATTAAAATAACAGTAACAAGAAAAAAAAAAATAACACAGAGTCCCTTCTGAACAAGCCGTGGGAGACAGACAGAAGTGGTAAACTGAGCCAGCAGAACAGAGGAGGGCTACTTTAGGTGCCTGCAGAGACCACCGCCAAGGAGTGTGGGCAGATGCAGTGAGGTACTGGCCTCAAACCAGTCTGGACAGAAAGGCTTAGCCAGAGCTTAAGCTCTGCTCACCACTCCATTGGCCAGCTTCAGGGACAGGCAGTACTGCTTCCAGTTTGGTTTTGTTTGAATAGCTCCAATCTACAGGACTGCAGGTATGTAGAAAGGTCATATTAACGATGGGTTAAACATAAGCTCAATAAAAGCCCTATAGTTCTAAACATCAGATCCCAAGTCCTACCACCCAAATTTAATGCTCACTGGCAGTTCAAAATACAATGCTCACGGGAAACACAAAACACAGTGCTCACTGGAAATACAAAATACAGAACTCACTGGAAATACAAAATACAATGCTCACTGGGAACACAAAGTACAATGCCTCACTGAAAGGATTAGAGCCCAGAGACGTATTCCAGTGTGTGACACCGGGACACATGATTGTCACCTATGACATTTATGAGTCTATACTGGGGCCACAGTCACAGTTATCCTTGGCCACCTGTGGCCAGTGGGCCACAAGATGATTCTAAAAACAAAACGTAAAACTGAACAACCACAGTGACAAGAGCCCAGATGCTGACACTAAGATCAGGGTAGATTCAGGCTCAAATCAGAATTCGGAATCCTCCTGTCCCACTCTCCAGTGACTTTTGTCAGGTATTACACTAGAGGCTGGAAACAGATGCTTCGGTGGAAAGCAGGACCAAGAGGAGACAATCACAAGCCCGGAAAGGGCTTCAGGAAGGGCTCGGCATTTCCTATACTGCTATAACCCACGCAAGGACTTCAACCCAGGAAGACTTGCAGCTCCTTCTTGATCCGTCCACCCACTGAGCTAGACATGACCAGGCAGGCTTTACTAACCCTTCCTCTTTTACAGTTAACAGAGCCAGCCAGTCTTTAGGTATTCTCTCTGCAGTGTGGGAGGGACCTTCTCCTATATGGTTGATATACAGTTGCCCAGTTCTGGCAGTTAACCAATAGACTTGGTGATTGTATGAGAAAGCCTGCTGGGTCATAATCTAAAACATGATACCATTTTCATCTATGATTTATTTGTACATCTTTCTCCACTATGTTCTTAAATTGGGAGAAGAGGTATTGTTGGGTTCTTTGAAGCAAAACAAAAACAAAAACATCCAGGGAGAGAGGGAGGGAGGGAGGGAGAAGAAAAAACAAAAAAGAAAACCATTGTAGAAAATAAGAGCCAATGTGACAAAGTTAACATTTTCTGGAAGTAAAGAAGACCCTGGAATAAGTGCAGGCTGGTTTGATGAGAAACAATCACGGAACAAAACCAAAGGACTCCCCACCAAAGGAGTGGTTGTGTTCACCTGTAATCTGAGCATTCTGGCAGTGGTACCGAGAACCAAAGGTGTAAGAGTTCAAGGTCATCGTCAAGTATCTACTTCAAGACTCTGCCACGTGGGACCCTGCCTCAGAAACCATCCACCAATCAGCAAAGACGTGTTCTGTCCTGAAGCATCAGTCTATAACTCTCTAAGAGGAGCAGGAGGAAGTGGGGAGGGAATTGCTAGAAAAGTTGAGGATGTGCATTGAAATGGCCGATCACATAGGCGGCTCGGTAAATTGGGTCAAGGGTCGGGGGTGAGGGGTACACGCTATCATTCAGAGTGAGGACTCTGGAGACAATACCTTCAAACCAGTAAAACACAAGAGTACTGCAGGAGGGGGGCTGATTTCTAAGAGCAGAGCAGGCACACAGCATGTATTATCATATGGTCTAGCGCTCAGCAGAAAACACCTGTAAACAGATCCATGTCTTCACTGTCAGGGTCACTGGGAAGGGAAAGGGGAAGTGAAGACAGCTACAGACTCTCATTCCTTATCTGCCTCTTGGACGTCAAGAAAATCCCTGAAACTGGATACATAAAGTTTCACAGTATCTAGAAATAAGAAAGGCCTTAACTAGCTGGAGGGCTGAGGATAGCCCCCTGTGGACACAGAATTGAGACAAAGAATTGAGGATAGCCTCTGTGGACAGAGACAGGGAGATGAGGATAGCCCCTGTGGACAGAGACAGAGAGATGAGGATAGCCCCTGTGAACACAGAGGCAGAGAGGTGAGGATAGCCCCTGTGGACAGAGACAGAGAGATGAGGATAGCCCCTGTGGACACAAAGGCAGGAATGAGGATAGCCCAAGTGGACACAGAGATGAGGATAGCCCCTGTGGACACAGAGACAGAGAGATGAGGATAGCCCCTGTGAACACATAGATGAGGATAGCCCCTGTGGACACAGAGGCAGAGAGATGAGGATAGCCCCTGTGGACACAGAGGCAGAGAGATGAGGATAGCCCCTGTGGACACAGAGGCAGAGAGATAAGGATAGCCCCTGTGGACACAAAGGCAGGAATGAGGATAGCCCAAGTGGACACAGAGATGAGGATAGCCCCTGTGGACACAAAGGCAGGAATGAGGATAGCCCAAGTGGACACAGAGATGAGGATAGCCCCTGTGGACACAGGGACAGAGAGGTGAGGATAGCCCCTGTGGACACAGAGGCAGAGAGATGAGGACAGCCCCTGTGGACACAGAGGTGAGGATAGCCCCTGTGGACACAAAGGCAGGAATGAGGATAGCCCAAGTGGACACAGAGATGAGGATAGCCCAAGTGGACACAGGGACAGAGAGATGATAGCCCCTGTGGACACAGAGGCAGAGGTGAGGATAGCCCCTGTGGACACAGAGGCACAGAGATGAGGATAGCCCCTGTGGACACAGAGGCAGAGATGAGGATAGCCCCTGTGGACACAGAGGCAGAGAGATGAGGATAGCCCCTGTGGACACAGAGGCACAGAGATGAGGATAGCCCCTGTGGACACAGAGGCAGAGGTGAGGATACCCCTGTGGACACAGAGGCAGAGGTGAGGATAGCCCCTGTGGACACAGAGGCAGAGGTGAGGATAGCCCCTGTGGACACAGGGACACAGAGATGAGGATAGCCCCTGTGGACATAGAGGCAGAGGTGAGGATAGCCCCTGTGGACACAGAGGCACAGAGATGAGGATAGCCCCTGTGGACACAGAGGCAGAGGTGAGGATAGCCCCTGTGGACACAGAGGCAGAGATGAGGATAGCCCCTGTGGACACAGAGGCAGAGGTGAGGATAGCCCCTGTGGACACAGAGGCAGAGGTGAGGATACCCCTGTGGACACAGAGGCAGAGGTGAGGATAGCCCCTGTGGACACAGAGGCAGAGATGAGGATGGCCCCTGTGGACACAGGGACACAGAGATGAGGATAGCCCCTGTGGACACAGAGGCAGAGGTGAGGATAGCCCCTGTGGACACAGAGATAAGGAAGGGTCCGAGAGTCACTGCTGTTCCGCGTTCAAAGTTTTCCAGTATCATCTGAATTTTCAGACTGTATCGATGTATCAATTACTTTGATACGAAACTTTTCTTTTAAAAATACTTCTAGACTAATCACATTTTTCTTCTACAATAAACCTGTCATCCTGGAAACTGATAGGAATTCAACAGAAGTAGGGAACTTACTGCCTGCCAAGCACCCATCCTGGGCCCCAGACTCAGAGGATTCAGCTGTATGACATTACACTAGGTGCAGCCTAGTGTACACTACTGGCAGTTGGTGGGAAGGCAGCAACCACCCCACCGTTTAGAACATCAGCTTTATGACACGGGCCCTGGAACACCCCACCTCACTGACATGGGTATTCTCTGGGTCAGATTTAGCCCCAGGTAAGAAACACAAGCTTTCTGTGGCCAAAAATATTAACAGAAAAATCCGAGTGGAGATAACCTGTTTCTGTCAGGTCTCCTCAGCGAGGAAATAAGAAGCCTCTGTGTATTTCCTTTCTGTACAATCGGCTGGCAGGCCCTCTCCAGCAAAAAGCCATGGATGGCTTGCTTTCTTTCCCAAGGAAGCTACACAATGAGCACATTCTATTCACTAAAACTGCACTCGAGCGGGCCTGGACTTAGGAAGGCTGCCAATTACATCACAGGTTGGAAAGCAGGGTAAGGAAACCGTAATGGCTGAGAAGGAGGGAAGAGATGGAGACAGGCTTAATTCAGTGAACTACATATTTAACGGAAGTAAAAAACAAAACAAATCAAAACCCACAACTCTACAAATAAGCCTGTATATAAGTGAGAGGTAAGCACTCAGGAGAAAAAACTCCAAAATGGGTCAGCAAAGGAATGCTACATTAAATAGCACTACTGAAAATTCTTTATTGAGGAATAGGAAGTATCTAAAGGCTGTCAGCTGAATATGAATCAGAATTTTAGTGTGTTCTATGAATTTTTAGGAGATATGAAGACACCGGTATACTGAGTGCAATACTGGAGACAACACTGGCTTATTATATTTATTGTCAACACTCTAAAACCTTTTCTTGAAAAAAACTGAGATAAGGTATTGTTAGTTCTCTTTCCAAGTACAAATGTTATTAATTACAAAAATAAGGAATATTAAATTACAGTTATATTTTATATTTGTTACTCTAATATAACAGATGAGTTATTTTTTAAAAATAAACCAAACATAAACTCATTTAAGATGGAGGATGTCCTTCTATATATGTTTCTCTTATTGACTGATGAATAAAACACTGATTGGCCGGTAGCCAGACAGGAAGCATAGGCGGGGCTCCCACCAGGAGAAGGCTGGGGAGAGGAAGGCAGAGGGGAGCTGCAGAGAGATGCCATGGAGTGGCAGGAGTAACAGGTCCAGACTCTTGTCTGGTAAGGTAAGACCACGTGGAAATACTTAGATTAATAGAAATGGGATAAGAATTAAGAGAGAGCTAGCCAGAAGGAAACCCTAGCCAACGGCCAAACAGTTTCAGAATTAATATGCCTCTGTGTGCTAAGCAGCGGAGGGACCAGGCAGAACAGTAACTCCATCTACACATTTAGAAAGTTAAACTCCAATAAGCTTTATTTGATATTCATGTTATTTAAAAAAAATACTATGTCTCAATAGCATCATTAATTAGTACATCTTATGAAACTCTCCAGTTCTTTATCATTTGAAATTGGCCAGGGAAATACCAGAAGAACTGGACTATTCGTCCCATTTCTTTGGTATATTAAGGACGTCTTTTTGAAGGTTTGTTTTATACAAAGAGGCTTTTTAGCATTGTCAAGGGACTGACTTTTAAAAGATCTTTTGGTTTAAATTCTTTAGTTTTTACAAAATACAAATATTCTTAAAAACATTTCATCTTTCTGCCGTTTCTCTGAAGAGGCAGATCTCTGTCTCTCCTAGTCTCTTCCCTCCCTTGCCCCAACAAACTTCCTTCCCATGTTAAAAAGAATTTCTCTTAACACCTGTTCACCGAAGAACATACTCAGACATGCATATACTGGACACTCTGCCATTACTTTCCTTTGCCTCTTGAAATACAAAACTGCATGGACGCACTTTTGCTACCAAAGTTTTAATCCAGTCTGGGAAGGGATGGATTTGTTCAGCAAGGATTATCTTCATAAATGGATTCCCTGGGTCACTATCTGAGCCCCAATACTTAATGCTTCAGACTGCCAACTGCACACTTGTATGTACATGTTCACATGATGTATGCGCATGAGTGTAAGTACACATGTATACATGTGTGGAGGCCAAGGCATATTCCATCATTGTTTTCCACATTCTTTTAACATTTAATTACTATGTGAAGGTCAAAGTCATCTCTCCCTTTCCACCACTGGAGCTCTGAGATAGACTCAGGTCATTAGGCCTGGTGGCAGCACCTTTACCCACTGAACCATCTTAATCCCACTAAAACTTATCTTCCTTTTCAACAATACTTTTCTTGAACAAACTTCACAAATTAACATAAAATTACTTTAGTTTTATATGAGCAAAGAGATTTTGTAGTGCTTCCATGAGTAACTGACTAGTGAATATTTTTTCAAATATTCTAAATTACAATTCTAAAATTATTTCCTACTGAATAAACAGATCGTTGAATTCAATACAGTTTGCAAGGCTTTTGAATAAAGAGTACAGTTTTACTTTTTAATATATATTTGTAATATTTTCTTCCTTATGTAACTAAGGTAGTACCATAACTTTAAGGAGTTTCTTAGCAACTATGCATCAGTAAGTTAAAGCATAGTGATATTAAGCAATAACGCATGTTTAATATTTATAAAAATTCAGACTGATAACCAATTTAATATTAATGGTGGAAGAAAAACACCTGCTCTCTTTTGAAAAAGTGTTAAGCCTCCCAGCTAAGGAAAACCCATGATGATAACTTCAGCATGTGAACTACGCTCAGTTATCATTAGTTATTAGTGATGGGTAAACTGAAGACTCAACTCACAAGTTACTAAACTCGTTCTTCTATTTTTAGCCTCTGTCTTCCTTCTACCAAAACTACACAAGGATTATATGCAGTAAGTAGACTAACAGACTTCTATGTCTTTTCTAGACATGGTTCAAAGAATACAAATTTGAAATATAAAATTTCTCCACAACTAACCAATGGGCCACACTCCTGGAGTACAATCAAAGTGAGAGAGGAGCAAAAATATGAACAAAGGAGTCAAGGCCATGATGGGGAAACCCACAGAATCAGCTGACTCAGGTCTGACAAATGGGGAACCTGCATAAGACCAAACTAGACTCCCTTAATATAGGTGACAATGGTGTGGCTGGGACAATATATGAGGCCACTGGCAGTGGGTCCAAGATCTGACTCTAAAGCACAAACTGACTTAGTGGAGCCCATTCTCTATGGAGAGACACCTTGTCCAGCCTAGACACAGGGGTGTGGGGGTGGAGAGGTGCCTTGGTCCTGCCTCAACCAGATGATGGGACAGACTTTGTAGACTTCCTAGGGGAGGCCTTAGCCTCTCCAAGGAGCAGATGGGAGGAGGGGGGATATGGGGGAGGAGAGGAGGGAGGAGGAACTGGGATTGGAATGTAAAAAATAAATTAATTTTAAAAATGAAAAAAAAAAAGAAATACAAAATTTCTCCAGCAAGCTATGTTTTTAAAGTATTTCCAATGATATACTGACAATCAGGATATTCTGAATCCAGTAAAAATAACGTTGCAGACCTCATCTACCCTAGGTACCTATTTATATGCAGCTCTATGCATCACACCTAAGACAACATGTACAGGAACAGCTACGCAGACACAGGGGGCTCACACTAAACACAGCGACAGTCTTACAGTAGAATCAAAGGCCCAAACTGGCACTTACTCAGGCATTCCTTCAAGGCCAAAAGTTGTATGCTGGCTAGCTGTTTCTCTCTCTGCAAAACCTGCTCCTCAGAAAAACTTGGGAGTGTTGAGAAGTCAAACGGAAAACCTGAGAAATAAGAAAAAGTCAACATTAATGATATCCTATGTTGACAATTAAACTTCAGTTCCTAGGAAATGTGTTAGGACGTGATTAGAAACATGAAAGCCAGTCATTCACCTCTCTTGATCTTACATATTTCAAAGTAACAATTAAACATGGGAAAATGAGCATACTAAATTGTTCTGTTTTTTAATCTTTGATCTGATTCGTAATTCCTTGGGGGAATGTGGGCACCAGGGTAGACTGTGCTACATGGTATTCTCTTCTACCTACTTAGAAAACAAAGAACAGCTTCTTGTTTCTGTGCATAGGTTCCCACAGTCCCCACAATGAACCACAGGTCCACCTGTCCTCCTCCGGTCTGTTCTTTGTATAATGTAAAGTATAAAACTATGCAACAGTTCCAGGACTGACTTGGCTGATCCAGGAATGTCCTCTTTTCTTCTTGTATGTGGTTTTCAGATCATTAGATAATTAGGACATACGGGAAACGCACCATCAGAAGACAAAAGGGAAGTTTGGGGTTTGCTCCTCTCTCACCTTCAGGGGAAGTCTACTCATGCTTTGTCTAGGGAGTCATGTGATCCCTGAAGCATGTGACCCAGAGAAGGATGCCTTCAGGTGTCCTCAACTGTGCTGTAAGTAGGACACAAGGAGTCAAGACGCCATGTGCACCATACAGCTCAAGTCTTGGGAGGATGGCTTACGACGGATCTTGGGCTGTTTCTGTCCCTCTGTTTCTTGTCTGGGAATAATACGCCTATTGGCATAGCTAATACACACACACACACACACACACACACACACACACACACACACACACACACACACACACAAATGTAAACTTAATATAGAAACAAATATAGCCAAAATATAGAACTTGGGGGGAAAAAAAGACAAATCAGTGAAGCAAAAGAGGAAAAGAAAATTTTTAGTGTTGAAAGCAGTAAACATTAATAATTTGGTGTCTGAAACTAAAAGCTAATAGCTAATCTTAACTTTGTATATTGTAAAGGAGTTAATTTTCTTCATCTTAAACCATAAAACGGTTATATTTAAGATCCCAGCATGGAGAAAGGGATGCAAAGTCCCACCCTAATCAAGCGCTATCTGCAATTCATCCAGCCAGGAAAAGGAAAAGCAGTTTTTCTCCAATGGAGTGCCATTGAGTATATCAACCACACTCCAGTGCAGGCCAGAGCTGGGAGCAGTTTGCCAACACAAAATGGACTCCATCTTTTTTATATGCTTGTGGTCTTTGGTATTTTTTCCCTTATTGATTTTTGTTTGTTAGTTTTGATTTTCTATATTTTGAGACAAGGAAAGAAAACATAAATTTGCCTCGGTAGGGAGGCACTGAAGATCTGGGAGAAGCTGGAGGAGAGAACAGTGGCACAGCCATGTCTGACAGGAAGGGCAGAAGTCATAAGGTCGGCACAGCTGCTTGACAAAGATCCAGCAAAGCTGAGCCACAAGATGGCTGCCCTGCCACCTTTGGTTTTCAACTCTACCTGTTGCAGACTGGGCAGACTTTTAATATTTGTACAATTTGGGGATACTGGGTGAATGGAAAATTTCTTAGGAATCATTTATGCCTTCTCCCAGGAGTACCTCTACTGAGCTTCCCCAGGACAGTCCTGAACACACCACCCCTCCCACTTTTAGGGAGACATCCTTATCTACCTGAAGGTCTTCTTTACGCCTTGGAGGCTGTGACACACATAAAGAAGCCAGAGGTCTCTTTTTGAGGCTCTGAGACATTCTTGAAACATCTGTCCCTGTACTTACACAGGAACAAGATATTCAAACCAAAGTAAACTCAAAAAGGTCAAAATTATTTGGTTGGCTAGAGGAGTTGGCCACAGATCAGACTGCAAACCTCTTCTCACTACACACGCAGGCAATTACGTGGCATATACAGCAACAAAGTTAGACTGGCTGGAGTGACCTCTGCCCTACACAGAGACTTAGTGATAAACAAAGAATAATGTAAAACGATGCTATAAGTATGAGACGTCAGGACCTCCCTTTCTTAGAAAAGTTAGCTCATGCAGAGCCACTTAGTGGCATATGACCAAGGAACATCAGAATGCCAGGATTAGACTTATAGACAAATTCTATAAAAATACAAAATATACACATTATATTACACCAGAATCTGAATAATAACTGCAGCAGCTTTCTCTAAGGATTTTTCTTGGGAACTCTGACCATTAAGAGTTAATAATACACTGCTTGGGACATGGCAATATATCTGGGCTGGCTTGAAGATTTTGTTTTGGTCGACTGCCCTTGTAGCCACAATAACTACGAGCCTGAGAACAGGCTGCCATATGTCTCTAGATTCTTAAAAATTGGGTTTATGGGGGTTGATGAGTAAAAATGATTATAAAAGATTAACTATCAATGATGGCAAACATGAGGGAAAATGACTGGAAATAATCATAGTTTATTAATGATGACTAAAAGAGGAGCAAGAGGAAGTGAAACACAGAAATGACATGGTCTATGTTTTGGAATATGAATGTATCCCTGCTTAGTGAATTCTGTACAGATAAAGAAGCGCTCAGGCTGCTAGTCAGTCAGGCTGCAAGATTCTTCCAACCCTCGTGGTCTGGCTCACTCCATCCCTCCCCAAGTCCTTACAATCCCTGCAAGAACCTGTCCACCACCAGAGATGGCGCCAGGCAGGACAGAATGACCAAAATAATTCATATTAAAAAAAATGTCCAGCTGGGCGTTGGTAGCGCACGCCTTTAATCCCAGCACTGGGGAGGCAGAGGCAGGCAGATCTCTGTGAGTTCGAGGCCAGCCTGGTCTCTAGAGTGAGTGCCAGGATAGGCTCCAAAGCCACACAGAGAAACCCTGTCTTGAAAAACCAAAAAAAAAAAAAAAAAAAAAAAAAAAAGTCCTAAGAATAAAAGGTAAAGTAATGGCAGAAAGGGAGTTTCATTATCATCCCTTCCACTTAAAGCCATGTAAATTAACTGTAATAAGCGTGGGAACAGGTCTCTTCTAGCTATGTTAAAACTTACTTAATTTGGCTTCTTCCGTCTTTGTTTTCATCTTCCCATGAATGAGACTGAGTGCGAAGGAACCATTGATCTGGTTGGCCGAGTGAAGCAATGTGGCTTTGCATTTTCTCTTGCCGTTGCCTTGCAACAGGAGATAGTAGCTGGAATACTCCCCTTTCACGTCCACATCTGGAACTAAAGACCAATGATCTAGGTAAGACGTGGCAGCTGCTGGGGCCCTCAGAGGAGACTGGACATTCCCATAGTATTTTATGATAAAACAAGCTGTCGCTTGATACATTTGTAACCCCTTTGGTTGACCATTTAGTTGAGAAGCTGTTGAAGCAGAAAGTCATAAAAGCAATAAAATGTATGAACTTTTTGTTCTATTTAATATCCATGTTCTCATTCTTTTGCTCTGACTTATTGAAGTTCCATAATATGTTTCTTACTTAGACACGTCCACAATTTCCAGCTTTTCTCTGTGTGTGTGTGTGTGTGTGTGTGTGTGTATGTGTGTGTGCACACACACGTGTGCGTGCGCGTGCGCGAGAAATGCATGCATGTATGTGGGGTATATGTTTCATGTGGTATGTACATATGTGTATACATGTACACATGCATGTGTTTAAGCATGCGTGTAGTGGCGAGGGTCCATATGTGGTGTCTTCCTCAGTCACTCTCCACATTATTTTGAGACAAGTCTCACTGAACCTGGAGCTCACCAATCAGCTAAGCTGACTGCCTGTCTCACATACCCTCAAAGTAGAATAAACTGACACTCGTAAGACCCCACAATTCAACTGGTGAAAGAAGAGAACAGAAAAACAATCTTCCACTGGCTCTATTTCTCTGAATTCAATCAACTATAGAGAGAAAATATTTGGGGGGGGGGGTAGGTTGCGTGTTCATTTACACATGTACAGACTTCATTTTTTATTTATAACTGCGTTATACACGATATTGAAAATAATCTAGCCATGCCTTAAAGTGCACAAGTCAAAAAGTTTATTCTCTAACATGAACTAGGTATCAGTGCTGGCCTGGAGCTCTGAAATAAGAACCAGGGACTCTCAAAGAATGCTGAGATGCTGAACACGGAGAACTCTGTACATTTCTTCCCCCCCGTACAATTTCCAGCATGTTGGAAGCGAGAGACCATGACTGAACTTTTCTTTATTAAAATGTTCATGGGTATTTGGCCTGCATGCATGCTTGTGCACTGCAGGAATGCCTGGTGCCTATGGAGGTCAGAAGATGTGATTTCCCCTGGCCCTGGAGTTACAAATGTTTATGCTGGTGTTGGGAATAGAACCCAGGTCCTCCGGAAGAGCAGTAAGGGCTGTTAACTGCTGAGCCATCTTTTCTTCAGTTCCTAGCAGACAGCCACACGTCACACCAGAGGGTCTTTAACATACATTATACTGCTTATATATACACATATGCAAAAATGCCAAAGCAAAATCACTATAATAATTTTATCATAGCAAGTCTATTTCACATATTTGATCTGTGAATAAATGCTTATTCCTAAATAAGATGAGTATCAAACAATCTCTGCAATTAGATTGCAACAAAGACATCATACCTACTCATAAACAGTTCATCTAAGAAATAAACTTACATTAAGGCAATTAGAAAAGAAACTCAAGATGCTACTGTTAGACCCCCCGGAAAACTAAGGTATCCGGGATCCCAGGCCACGACTGTGGTCACCCCAATCACCAGGCAGATTCAAGAGCTTGCTGCAAACTGCACGAGGCTTTATTGTAATTTAACGAGCTAACCTCATGTTAGCTCGGGTCTTTCACCCACCCGCCATGGTGGATGGCTAGCAAAAGACAGCTCCTAGGGCCTCCCAAGAGATCTTATAGGGCAGCGTGAGGGGAGTGTTTAGGGGTACGCACAGGCTCACGATTGGTGTGCCTCCAGGCTTGGAGGGCTTGCCCTGTGTTGAATGGTCAACTGGTTGTTATGGCTCATAGGCCCTCCCAGGGTGGTTGCTATGCTTTGTGCGTCATTGCTGTGCGCTTGTCCATAAAGCACACCCAGGGTCATAAAGCATAGCGCCACCAGCTAACTTCTGATTGGTTCCTTGTCACAAGGCAGGCATCTGACCTCTAAGTGACCAAGGCAAGTTTATGGCAAGCACATGTTCGGCTGTTATGGCTGCCGAAAGGAGAGCTGGTCCCTTCACTACTAGAAGATAGTGACCTTAATTCATGGGTCATCTTAGAACTAACAGTACAAATTTATGTTTTTCATGTGTTTGTATGAGCTTGTAACATTGCTGGCCCTGTAAACACTTAACTTTCCTCCAAAGAAAAACACTGACTTTAAAAACTCCCAGCCACACAACTGCAGTCAGTTAAAACGTGTTGTCTCAGACTTTTGGCGGGTGTTAACCGACAACTTAGTGACTTCCATGTAACTTCGCAGGAAGTACCAGACTTACAATTAGCAGTTAGTTAATCCTGATCACTCTTCTTAAGGAAGTGAGGGGAACGGATTATAAAAGACAGTCTATTTCTCAATGTTGCATTTGCACAATCAATCAATGACGCAATTTTTGGCTTGCATGCTCCTTCAGCAAGACATAGAAGCATTTTGCTCCAGGATACAGACAAACTGGGAAAGGAAGAAACTACCGAGTGCCCATTTGCTTTATCAAATTTTACAAATTAATATAAAGCATAGGTAAGGTGTATACTATGATTAGAAATTCATTAGCGGGGCTCGAGAGATGGCTCACAACCATCCGTTATGAGATCTGGTGCCCTCTTCTGGTGTGCAGATATACATGGAAGCAGAATGTTGTATACATAATAAATAAATAAAATCTTTATATATAAAAAAAGAAATTCATTACCAAAAAAGTTACTAGTTTTACAGTGCTAGATAGAGTTCAAACCCAGGCCTAGTATATGCTAAGTAAGTACTCTGCCACCTATTCCCATTCTCACTCAGATTTCTACTGCAATGAAGGGAAGCCACCATCTTACACCAATACATTTCAACACTCACATTTTGTCAACAGTTCAACAATTACAAAAATAAAATTAAACTTATGTAAAGAAGAAATATTACTTCATATAAGGGAAAATAAAAATATCTCAGACAACCAGGGAGGAGGATCCAGACAATTATTTTATATATTATCTATAAGAAATGAAAAAAACAATAAAAAAGAAAACAGCTCTTTTAATAATCATGCCAAATTCAAGGCCAGCCTTGGCTAAAGAGTGAATTCCAGGATGGCCAGGGTTATAAAGAAACCCTGCCTTTAAAATAAATAAATAAATAAACAAACAAACAAATAAATAAATATCATGGTGAAAATAAATATCAACATACAATCTAGACTCAATGTAGGCATCTTAAGAAACTATACTCTTTATAACAATGATCCATTGTTTATTTATGAACTCAACATTGAAATAATTCATAGAGCCAAGTAGGGGGTCACAAATGCATGCCTGAGATCATTTGTGCACACACATGCATTTAGGTAAACACACACGCACGCACGCACGCACGCACGCACGCACGCACGCGGAAAAAATCTACCAACTTTCCATTCCTAAAGCACCATCCAATCACACACAGCCAGCATTCATCCCTCACTGCACCCTCCCCATTAAGCTTTGTACAAGTTGGCATACAATTTAGCTGTTAATAAGACCATTCAAGAAATCTGCGGCTCAGTCCTAGAATGAATCTTAACTGATAGCTGTATTTACAAGTGTATGAAGCCTCCTACTGTGGAGATTACAGAACAAACATTTACAAATTCTATCACAGCCATTTCAAAGAAGAAACATCAGGCTCATAAGAAGTTAAATACATTTCCTTTCCATTACAACACCTAAGACATACGATTTGAAAGCACCACTGAATAGAAAATCTATTCAGAGGCTATCCCAGGGCCTCCAATGATGAACAATGACTTCCTTATTGTTGTATAGGCGCAGGAAGCATGTTAGCTCCTACAAAATAGCAAAAGGATAGATATTGCAGAGCTTACAAAGTGTGTACCCTCATTACCAGTGAGACCTGGGTTTGAGAACAACTTCTGCTCAGGAACTGTTATTTTTTCTCCGGGTAAAGGTTGAAGTCTCAGCTTCTCTGTTCTCACTCTGTCCTGGAACACTTCAGCGCTTCTCAGGAACTGTGACGTGCAACCCAGGGCAAACACATATGAACCTCCCCAGGTGCTTTTACAAGAGCGATGGCCTGTCCACTGACACTAGGTTGTTCTTGGGTGCAGCCCAGCTCCACTTTGACAACTTTGCTAATGTTTAGCTGGTGCTAGGAATCACTGAACTGCAGAGAAGAACACAGCTCTACATTTACTTCTTTGGGGACTTCAGTGAGCCTTAGAAAAACAATCAATCTAAAAGCCTTCTGTGCAGTAACAGCACGAGCCTGTAATCCCAGCAATTGGGGGTGCTTCCCCTTCCTTCCCATACATTATGGCTCCCTACTCATCTCTTCCCCACATGTGATGCCTTTTTTTTTTTTTTCTTTGTCCCCAGTCATCTGCATGGCCTCTGGATTAGAACAATTCACTGGCTTCCCATCTAGACTCCATCAGTGGCCAAAGTTGGTCAGCAAGGGTAGGGTTCAATGATCCTGCTTCCCCACGCATGGCTGAATGTTGAGGGCTTGAGCTGTGTATGCCAAGCACAAGTAATGCAACCGCTGTGAGTTTGTGATGCTGTTCCTACAGGGTTCCTGTGCTTTTATATCTATCAGCTAAAGCATCCTTTCCCATGCTTTCCCCTGCCATGGAGAGGGCAGTAAATGGTTCAGAGAGGACTAAGCCCTTACCTATCACTCATTTTCTCAGACAGCCATGCGTTCTGCATTAAGTACTAAGCATTGAAAATAGACGCCTCTCTAAGGCTGAAAGGAGTCTTTGTCTATGTCTTTTTCTTTTTTGTAACATTTGCTCACAAATCCTATGTGGAAAACATATACCCTTTTCTCCTTGGTAGCTAGCTAGGAACGGAATTATTGGGTTGTATGATTAAGTATAAGTTTACTCTCAAAATGTTGTATTAAGTATCTCCCTCCCCACCAAAACCCGTGAGATTTGCTATATCCTCAACATGCAATATCTGAGGACATCCCATGCTGGCTGTCATCTGCATTTCTCCAATGACTAATGACACTGAGCAACCTTCCTTGAGCTTTCTTAGCCACTCACAGGGGCATGTTAGCTGAGGCTTAATCACTTGCTGACTGGGTTGTTGGAAAGAGTTGCAGGGATCTGTCCTGGCTCAAACATGAAAGGAGCTATTTTCTCTTCATACATAGCTTATTTTTTAATTGTCTTAAATGTTTTCTTGAAAAGTACAGATTTTTGAATACTGGTAGATCCTAACTTATAGATTGATTTTTTCCATTTTAGGCAATGTGCTCTATTTGGTATCTGTTAGTTTGTACACATTTTACAGCTTTAGTTCTTAAATTTGGATACATGATCCATTTTAAGGTAATTTTTATAAAAACTAACTGTCTATGAATTCAGGTGGTATAAGCTTTTTATTTACTATTTATTTGTTTATTGCATGTACTCATGTGTGTACAGGAAGGTGTATGAAGGCCCAAGGCTGACCTCAGGTATCTTCCTTGAATGATCTCCATTTACATATTAAGTCAGGGTCTCTCGCGGAGCCCAAAGCTTGCCACACACACATATACACTGGCACACACACAGATACATAATACAGCTGAAAAAATTAACTATTTTCTAATTTCCTTAACCTTTAAGATACTTAGGAATATGTTTATTTCCAAATGCTTCAGGGTTTCCTCAGATTTTTGTTGTTGGTTTCTAACTTTAATTCCACCATGACTCAAGAACACACTAGATAGTTCTGCCTTTGAATTTTTTTGACTTCTTTCATTCTGTAGCAAATATTATGACCCATCCTGAAGAATGCTCCTGACTGAAAGAATATCTTGTCTCTTTCACTAAAATTTATTTTCAAAATCACTACTAGATTTTGTTTCTCAAGATGGAGAAGATTTACAAGTCCATTGTATGACATATTTTAACCTTATCCATTTGCACCCACTGTTTTGAAACATGTCATCATGCTACTCAGATGTGAGGAAGGCACATATGTCACCATTTCAAGACATATCATCAGTCTCTGTTAGTCTACTGCCTTTAAAATGCTATTAGATTTCTCTGTAGTAAAAAGGCTTTGCACGCAAAGTATTTAACTGTTTTTTTTTTTCTTTCAAAAGAATTCTGGATTTGCACAAATGAAGCAACACAAACTTATCATTGTTAAAATTATCATACATCATGCTGGGCATTGGTGGTGCACGCCTTTAATCCCAGCACTTGGGAGGCAGAGGCAGGCGGATCTCTGTGAGTTCAAGGACAGCCTGGTCTACAAGAGCTAGTTCCAGGACAGCCTTTAAAGCCACAGAGAAACCCTGACTTGAAAAACAAAACAAACGAACAAACAAACAAAAATTATCAGACATCTCAAGTTCTAAAATAATCAGACATTACTATTTTGCTACCTAAGCATGAATAACTTCCTTAAATGTCAAGGAAGCAATACAAAAAACCAAGCTGTAAAAATCCCTTTCAGTCTCTGACAAAGGAGGCTGTGGAGGTCTTTGGCTCATTCAGATTGGGAGCTTCCACCCTGTGATGAGACAAGCTTCATGATTTCTAGATATTTAAATTCTGCATTGCAACAAAGAAGTTCTTTAAAAAAAACAAAAAACAATCACTTTCCAATCTTCTAAAAAGCAAAGCTAATAAATGCAATGTGTGGGGCACACAATAGGTCTCCAACAGTGACAGGTAACAATGTTTATCTCATCTCTATGACAACATGGTGATCATGGATTTTTTTAAACAGTTTTATAATGTGTCTCCATGAAACCCTGGGCACTTTTCATTACACAGCTGGCCTTTCATGTAAGCTGTAGATGAAGAAATCTCTTTCCAGGGCTGACAATTTCATTAGTTTATGAAGTTCTTTCCCACTTTTCTCCATAGCATGATTTTCCAGCACTTTGCTTACTTAAAAGTGTTCTGCTACTAGATTTAAAGCCCGTTTCAAACTGAGCACATCCTAGTTCCCACCATGGGGATCTGCTGCTCCTTAAGAACTTTCGTCTATAAACGCAACTGCATCTATGGTTCAGTAAAAATATACATGTGCTTTACAGGGAAAGAAACCTGAGGAGCGGATAACAACTAACACACATATTTTGGCTCCTGGCTCATGAGTGAGTCCAGGTTCATTTTGTTGTTGTTATTGAGACAGCAGCTATTACTATCTGGAAATACATAACCCACTTATAATCTAACAAATATTTCTAAGTACTTGTAAGCAGCAACCAGAGACAAATTTACAGTATTAAACAGCAGGAGCCGCAAGGATAAACAACACAGCTGCAAAGACGGGGATGCAGAGGAGTCAGCCGGCAATTGCAGGCGCAGGCAAAAGTGACAGAGAAAACAGCTTAGGAGAAAAGGCCGGAAACATTATGACCATTAGCTATGTGCCAATTTGAGTTTAAGAACTAGGGGTCTTATCTCTTCTACAATGTAAGCTTCAAGATTCTGTTTAATATGGGGCAAGCACGTAAACCATAGATACTCAATTAAAGTGTCTGTCAAAACCATGAATAATGCATCTACAGGTATGTAGGAATGTTGAACACACATAGGAAGGTGTTCTTTTTACCATAAATAATATCTAATCATTGCACACCTTGCTTTTTTCCTGCAGTGTCTTCATGATTGTTCCCAGTCAACTCTTGCTGAATACAATGTTGCAGTGGGGCTTACAATCACTGCACAACTTCATATATTCTATGTAACAGCATGAAAACAGTAACCCCAAATGACTGCACTGCATCCAGTGGACAGTATCCACTCCATGTCCTGGTAAATGAATCAAAGAATGCTTAACTGGCTGGCTGGATTCGTTAGTTAACTAGAATGACTGACAAAAGTCACAAAGAAATACAATCGGGAAATTGTTTTGGGAAACAGGATAAGCCTTAATTCTGAGATTTTGAGAACAACGGTGAAGAAACGTATTTAAGGTTTGGGGATGACCTAAGAGTTAATGTGGACCACTGAGAGAAGCTACGATGCAAGTGCAGGGGTATGAAGTTCTGAAACTAATCAAAAGTTGTGCCCCCGCCCCCCCCCGCCCCTCTCTTTAAACAAAACCTGGCTTCTGTGTTTTGCCAATGGAATAAGTAACAAATATCCCCTTCAGGCAGGGTCATAAGCTAGCACAGACCTTAATCAAATATCCTGTTTGATTTTATTCTGCTTCTTAGATTAAAAGAAAAACTCCTGCAAGGAGCAAGTTTAATCAGCGCTAATGACCTGGACTAATCAGTAATCAACAACCGCCCAACGGGATCGTGTGATCCACGTCAGAGTATTATTCAGAAGTTTCTACTGTTCATCCCTAAGTTTCAAGAGGCAGTGATTCTAACACCTGAAATCAAACTACAAGGTATTTTCTTAATTACAAAAAAAAAAAAAAATTATGTGGGAAACAAACAAACAAAAGCCTGAGTAAATTCTCAATCAATAAACTACCTTAGAATTAGAATTTTAGAAGCTTCTTAAAGTTGTACAACAAACAGTGATGAGCTACCCTGGACATATTCAGTTTATTTAAGAGAAGCAAATGTTCAGTATGAATTTACTAGCCATAGACACACATAAGTACTGAGAAACACAGTTTCCCATGACTTCATGAAACATGAGCGAAACTTGACTGTACTGCTGCTCTGAAAATCTGATTTTGTTAAAGCACCTTAAAAAACACAGGTATATCAATTCCCAGTGTGCTAGCAGCTGAGAAGGGCTGAAGCTGCAGTTACTTATGTGCTAACATTTTGCAACAAGCTCTACTAATACCATGAACTGGGGAGGTCTTCATAGACACCATGGACAGTAAAGATCCAATGAGACAAGAAGGGAGTTCAGCACGACTCAGTAGCTGGTACTGGTTCAAACTTCTATAGTCTAACACTTGGTAGTTTGTTTTAGGCATATTTAAGTACAGCACAATTTGGAGAACAAGTTTCCTGGTGATAATTAACTCAGTCCCATGTGCACAATAAAGCTTAAAACATGATTACATTGAAACTCTTTGTAATGCGTATGTGACCTCTTCCAGAAAGATGGGTTCTATAGATTGACTATATGTGACATCTTAAGGGTCTGGGGAAAGATCTGGCGTGGTTTCAGTCATACAGACATTGAAAAGACCACCAGGCTATTAACTGCCTCTGTTCCCAGTCTTCTGGGTGGAAAACTGGTAAGCACCTCTTCCTGTAAAGCAACAACCTTATAACACTCCTGGTTTCCCTAGTGCTTATCTGTGAGCACAAGGACCTCTGTGCCCCCTACACTGAACTTCCTAAATTATTAGGGGTATAAGTTCTTGGGGCAAGGAACAGAACAAGTGATCGGCAGAGCCAGATCTCATACCAAGGTTCCCTCAGTCACCTGCTCTCTACGTTCTCCAGGCACCAATGCCCTTATCTGTAACATGAAGGCAATCCCATGTACAGAGTTACTATAAAAGTCTTAGGCTGAAGAGATGGCTCAGAGGTTAAGAGCATTGGCTGTTCATCCAGAGGTCAAGAGTTTAATTCCCAGCAACCACACAGCAGCTTACAACTGGCTATAATGGGATCTGATGCCATCCTTTGGCAAGCAGGCATATAGACAGAACACTGTATACCTAATAAACAAGTAAATCTTTTTAAAAAGTTATATTGCTAAAATACCTAGGAAGCTGTGTGGCATAAGTAACCTGTTAAATAATTAAGGTCTAGTATCATCAGAAAATTATACATACAGGCTCACACAATAAATGAACCATTTCATTTTCACCTATTTTGTTCTTAAGATTTGTCTAAGAATCCAATATTCAATAAGTAGCTACCTAATTAAGCCAAGGTCTGCCTTTAGAGTATTGCCTTTTTAATGGACATGGTTAGAGGTATTAAACAGTACTTTCAATAAAGGTTACTTCCACCTCAAATTCAATCTATATTGTGTACCAATAAAACAACCGAAAGACTTAGTACTTACCACTAATTGTCTTGGGCTTTTTGGCTATGTATTCCTTCCACTTTCTTGAAGCCAGTTGGCTGGGAGGTGGAACAAGTATGTTACTAACAGTACATGGCAATACAAAAAGAGCACCAAGCTGAAAGGAAGAACACAGTACATTCTTATTGCTTGCACACTGAAATTCACGGCTAACACATGTCACGGGAAGTTCATTTCACAGTTAACAATTATTGAGTCATGCTCTCTCAAGCACTTCACTGAAAACTCCAGACACTTTACAGAACAGGCTAGCTTGTAGGTAACCTTAATCAGGACAAAGGAGTGGAAAGACTTTCCCTAAAAGTGGGTGGCATCGATGCCTGGGCTTGGTCCCAGAACTGCATGCAGTGGGGAACCATTCTGAGAATGAGCAGTCATTGTTCTCCGGCTCCTTATTCTACATGTAATATGATCTGGGGCCTGAAGGTCCCCATCATGGCGGACTGCACCCTTGAACTGTGAGACACATAAACCCTTCCTCCCTTACGGTGGATTTGTCCGGATATTCACCATAGCAACAGGAAAAGAAACGAAGACATTTTGTTATTCCTGTTTTCCGTGCATTTAGGTTGTTGGCAGGATTTCTTTGTGCATCAGCAAAACCATAAGCAGCTGAGAGACCTAGTGCCAAAAACGTGTGGTGTCCTAACTTTTGAAACTTTAACTGTATTGATTATTTTTGTGACTTAAAAATTATATCTGATCCCATTCGTTGGTCCACCTGTCTGTTTTTATGCCAATACCAAGCTGTTTTCATTACTACAGCTCTAGAATAGAGTTTGAAGTCAGGGATGGTGATGCCTCCAAATGATGCTTTACTGTACAGGATTGTTTTGGCTATCCTGGGGTTTTTGTTTCTTCATATGAAGTTGAGTCTTGTTCTTTCAAGGTCTATGAAGAACTGTGCTGGGATTTTGAGGGGGAGTGCATTGATCCGTAGATTACTTCTGGTAGGATTGCCATTTTTACTATGCCGATTCTACCTATGCAAGAGCATGGGAGATCTTTCCATTTTCTGATAGCTTCTTTAATTTCTTTCTTTAAAGACTTTAAGTTCTTGGGTTACAGTTACCCCAAGATATTTTGTGTTATTTGTGGCTACCCACCCACCTATGAACACCTAATTTTTCTCAAAGAAGCTAAAATATAAAATGGAAAAAAGAAAATATATTCAACAAATGGTGCTGGAATAACTGGCTTTCAACATGCAGAATGCAAATAGATCCATATTTACCACCATGCACAAAACTTCATGGATCAATACTGAACCTCATAGAAGGGAAAGCGGGAGATACATTTGAACACACAGGCACAGGAGACCACTTCCTAAATAGAACACCAGTAGCACAGACACTGCAAGCAACAATTAATAAATGGGACCTCCTGAAACTGAGAAACTTCTGTAAAGCAAAGAACACAGTCAATAAGACACAACAGCTCCCTATATAATGGGAAAAATATTCTCCAACCCCATATCTAACAGATGGCTGATCTCCAAAATACACAAAGAATGCAAGAAACTAGACATCAAACTACCAAATAATCCAATTTAAAAATGGGGCGCAGATCTAAATAGAGAATTCTCAATAGAACAATCTCAAATGGCAGAAAGACAAAGAAATGCTGAACATCCTTAGTCGTCAGATGCAAATCAAAACCACTCTGAGATTCCATCTCACACTGATCAGAATGGCTAAGATCAAAAACACCAATGACAGCATACGCTGGAGAGGATGTGGAGAAAGGGAACACTCCTGCACTGCTGGCGGGAGTGCAAACTTTTACAGCTGCTGTGGAAATCAGTATGGAGATTCCTCAGAAAATTAGGATCAACCTAATCTTGGAAACAACCTAGATGCTCCTCAACTGAAGAATGGATAAAGAAAATGTGGTACAATTTAGACAATGGAGCACTATCAGCAGGCAAATGGGCAGAACTAGGAAAAATCATCCTGAGTGAGGTAACCCAGAACCAGAAAGACAAATGTAATATGTACTCACTCATATGTGGATACCAGACATAAAGCAAAAAATGCCCAGGCTACAATCCACAACCCCAGAGAAACTAGAACCTTCTTCCAGAAACAGATGGAAGCAGATGCAGAAATCCACAAAATAACCAATGGGCCAAGCTCCTGGAGGACAATCCAAGTGAGAGAGGAGCAAAACTATGAACAAAGGAGTCAAGACCATGATGGGGAAACCCACAGAATCAGATGACCCGAGCTAGTGAAAGGTCAGTGACTCAGATCTGACAAATGGGAAACCTGAATAAGACTGAACTAGACTCCCTTAATACAGGTGACAATGGTGTGGCTGGGACAATATATGAGGCCACTGGCAGTGGGTCCAAGATCTGACTCTAATACACAAACTGACTTAGTGGAGCTCATTCTCTATGGAGAGATACCTTGTCCAGCCTAGACACAGGGGTGTGGGGGTGGAGAGGTGCCTTGGTCCTGCCTCAACCAGATGATAGGACAGACTTAGTAGACTTCCTAGGGGAGGCTTCACCCTATCCGAGGAAAAGATAGGAGGTGGGGTGGGGGAGAAATGGAGACAATGGGAGGAGAGGAGGGAGAGGAAACTGGGATTGGAATGTAAAAAATAAATTAACACTAAAAAAAGAATTTAAAAGATTATATATTAAACATCCAAGGGCAATAAAGAAGCTTTCATTGCTAAAAATAAGAGATTTAATGCAAGCAGGTAAGATGCAGAAGATAACAAATTAGGCCCTCCCCAAAAAACATAAAGCAGCTCCCAAATGATGTATAAGCAAATTCAACTTCATATTTGTATTCTCGGTCTAAGCATACAGATGTTTATTAAATACTTACTCAAAAGAATCACTATGATGTACTTACCTAAATTCTCAGTTTGATTAAGGACTAAATAAAAAAAATTACAACTCTGGAAATTATATCGTCTATTTTAGAAATGTGGTTACATCAATCAATACATTCCAATAAAGAACATTAATTAAAAAAAAAAAAAAACTCTGGAGAAATTTAGGCAAAGCATTAGTCAAATACCTTAAATCTAATGAAAATCTGTTTTTAATTGCCCCGTGTAAATGGATTAGTTGCATGAATACGTGACACTGAATTAGCATTTTACAATGTTAGTTCTGTTGCTATTTATTATTTTTACTTATGCATTCTTAATTACAGATATAAAATTAAGGAAAGAAGTGTTTGTCTTCATTATTATAGGAAAAAACTTTGTGAAAGTGCCTTTTCCAGAGGCAAATATTAGCAATTAGAAGTAAAGCTATTTAGCAATGGAAAATAATCATTCAATATAAGAGGCAAATCTAATTCTCTAAATACTAAAATCCAGGCCTTTCATAAACATGACATCATTGCCAAAAATGCAGACCGAGGGAGAAGAGCCACCACGGCTGTGATGTGGCAGGGGCTGACACCAGTGAGGTGAACATGCCTCGGGAGTTCTCACTTACAGCCGCCTGTTCATGCTGAATGCAGGTCTACACATAACTAATATACTGAACCATGACCCACAGCCATGGCCCCATTTTTGAGACAGCCTAATTGTGATTAAACATTTGCTGCAAATATTGAAATCAAAGATGAAATCAAATATTTCTGTATCTCCCAAGTATTAGTTTCCTATGACACAAGATTGTTATCGCTTTACACTGGATCCTAACAGACTTGGGTTCTGATCATTTATTCTCACCCACGCTCTAACCCTCGGACAATTTCTTGACACTTGATGATGATGCTGTTGGGTTACCTTTGTGACTCAAAAAGGCCAGAAGTGCACGTCAAACCTCACTCTCAAATCCTGATCTGATCTTTGCACTGGGTTCTTTCTAACAAGCTATCACTAGTGAAGTCAGACTTCAAACTTTGCAAATTCCCCTTAAAAACAGCATTTCCTAATCATGGAGTAATGCTGTCAGACTCCCTAATATCCTTGTGTAGTCTATGAAAAAAAGGCTTTACTGCAAGAAAAGTTCAGGTCTACTTAGGGCCAATCAAGGAGAAAGATAGATGAAGAATACTAAACCAGGACATTTCCTGATGGTCATGTAGATTACTTAAGCATCAAGGAAGGGTCTTGTCTACCTGCTGGCTTTAGTATCTGAACAAGCATCTGACATATAGCAGGACAAAAAAAAACTTTTTTGGATAAACAAGAACAAAACAAACAAAAGTCCAATGACAACAAAGCATAACTACACACACTATGAAAATGTCACAATGAAATCCATTTCTTATATACTAAACAAAAACATTATAGTAAAATTAATTTTTAAAAAGGCTACACATACAGCACTCAACTTCAGGGAAGAATCAGCTAACAATTACTTTTTTAAGAACATGCAAAGGCAAGTTATAATCCAATGTAAATAAAAAACTTCAAATTCAGAGCCGTGTTATGTGAAGTCACAGGACACTTGTGCTAGTTTTACATCAATTTGACACAAGCCAGAGTCATCAGAAAGGAGGGAGCCTCAATTGAGAAAACAAAATTGAGCCTCCACAGGATCATCTGTGATCAATGGGGGGGAGTCCAGTCCAGGGTGAACAGTGCCATCCCTGGGTTCTAAAACAAAAGAGGCTGAGCAAGCCGTGGTGAACAAGCAGTAAACAGCACCCCTCCATGGCCTCTGCATCAGCTCCTGCTCCCAGGTTCCTGCCCTGTCTGAGTTCCTATCCTGACTTCTATCAATGATGGATAAAGTTTGAGACAAATAAACCTTCCCCCCTCACACACTTGCTTTGATCATGGTGTTTGATTGGAGCATCAGTACCCCTGACTTGGACAGCACCTGTTTATATACACCTCACCTCTGCTGCATACAGACTGAAGCTCAGGCCTCACACACTCCTTACCTGTGCATTATACGCTGACATTTTGTAGTCATGGTCCCAAAAGCAAGTTTAAAATAAAATGGCTGCACACGAGATACTAAATAACTTATTTATTTGCTTAGGGAATAAGCATTATCTGTAATAACTAGATTGACTAAGGATTATTTCATATTTGCCCTAAACAAATCACAGCACAGGCATATGTGTGACTTAAACTTGATATCATCAAAGGCCAGTTCATCAAAAATACTTTGACACACTACTCAAAACACTATTAAACATACAGGAAATGGGAGTGGAATCTCCAAAATTCTGAGTGATCATATAAGCAGGCACCTTACAACCAAAATCACATTTACTTTACAGTATCAGTTTTCTAAGGGAACTGCAACCAAGGTCTAATTATAACACCATGGGGGAACTTCTAAAATTATACCAATCACTATCTCCTCTCAGGAGCATTTGTTAACAGGCTGGCACTACAGGAGTAAGAAATATTACATAGAGATAGCCAATATGTATTTTCTGCTTTAAAAATCAGTCCTATAGGATGTAATAATTGACAAACTTTTCTTCTTAAAAATGATACAGGACTTTAGACACAGGATTCTACTTAGGATTCTGTAATTTTACAGTTTTTAAAAAAATGTTCAAAAGACATCAAATTGATATGATATACAAATGTAGCTATTAGGATAGCTACAGATCTTATAGACAGCGCTGGAATATAGAAGTAACTTTATCATAAAAAAATAAACATCCAATGATGTTTTAAGTTGTCTCATTTCCACCTCCTGCCCCCCCCCATGAAAAGGCATACACATGTCTTCCTAGAGCTGGAATGAGATACCACCAAAGACGAGATTAATGATGCATTCTAAAATTTAAAATAACTCTTAAAGTCAGCGCTCATAAGGTTTATTTCTGAAAGTCTCCTATAAATTCATATGCCACTTTGTCCACAAAACACTTGAGCAGTATCTTAACATGAATTACTGCCAAAGCCATGTGACATTAGATTATACTAAAGAAACCAAATTTATCACCAAGAGCTCTATTTACTTTTTTTTTTTTAATCATATCCTTAAGCATTGAAATACAAATTCAAAAAAAGCCTTCTATACCTTGCCACACAGAGAAGAGAGCTGTTCCAACAGCAGCCTGGAATTCTGTCTCATGCAGCTTCCGGTCACCTCTCTGTACTAAGGAGTTAAGGAATGAGAGAGTAGTAACTGGGAAATAACTGGACTTGGAAAAGCACGCTTGATTATTTCACTCTCCCATAATTTACTAAAACTCATTCATTAAGCTTAAGTATAAGAATTGCCAATTACTCTTTCCTTTACACATTATTTTCTTGATTATTTGTCCTGATTATCATTACTATAAACTACAGAAACAAGAAATGAGTAAAAATATCTACACTAAAAAGGGGGCTATGTTAGTGTTCCATTCCAAGCCAGCAATTATGTAACATAAAATTTCTGTTCTGGGCTGGTGAAGTGGCTCAAGGGGCGAAGGTGTCTGACCCTCTGACATCCACATGGCGGAAGGAGACCAGCAACTCCTGCTAGCTGTCCTCTGACCTTCACACAAGTGATCCACCCACTCCCAAACATATTCTGAATATCTCACATACATACATAAGGTGGCATGTAGAGTTACTTACACCAAGATGTATCATGCAATATGATGTTCATACATCAACCATATTGAGAGCAAGAGAAACACGTGAGCAAGTCAGAAGTGTGTACAACTTACTCTGTGTTCCCCACAGATTCCCAACACTCTCCCCTGATGCTCATTAGCAACAAGGAGTCAACTGGAGGAAGCCTTGTGCCTATTCTAGAAGCACTCACATAGTACTTGAGGCATGGGGAAGGGGTGGGGAAATAAATTATAAAACTTTTCCTAAAACCATGTCCAGGAAACATCTACTTAATTATCTTGGGGCATGATCCAACATCTAAATGTGGAGTGAAATCACAGAAATGGCTTCATGTGTGCTTTCTGACTTCTTAAGACAAGTAGGTTTTTGCAAGTGAGATCTTTTAGACACCCAACTTTGGACGTGGGAGAAAAGTGTGGGTCTCCCTGGAGTAGGAGAAGCTCAGTCATGGCTACACACACTACAACCCGTCTTTAGCAGAACAATAGTATCAAGAAAACAGCAGAAGCCACGGACAGGCATCTTGGATTCCAGAAAAAGGAAAAGTTATTCTTAAAAGGCATTTAGAACAGAATAAAATGACAACAAACAAAACAAAGCAATAAAATATGCATGTGAGTGTATGAGTTCAACTAATGGCTCACTGTGTGTAGACTTAGCCTGTGCTCAAGCACAGAGCATCATAACTATACTTGAGAAGCAAGGTTTGGTCACCTCTGGATTACTTCCATAACCCTGCCCACAGCAAGTGTCATCCATGAAGGAAAAGCTGATAGCGGAAGAAAGAAAGGCTTCTGACAGAATGTGGAGAAAGCAGGTGCTCCCTTCCCCAGGAGCCCCTCAGTAGGAATCTCCACTTGGGCATGAGCATTAAATGATAACTACAATAAAATGAAAACAAATGGAAACTAACACAATTAATTGTCTGCTGGTACCAAAGCATTCTACCCGACCCACAGAATATAAAATAAAATGAACATTTCAACAAAAGGATACAACTCGAATTCAATGTCAGACATGTAGCAGGAGGGAAGATCTGATAATTTTATCATCTGTACAAATTCTAGGGCAGGACCATAATAGTGGAAAACCTGGAAAAGGAATTCAAATTGCATAACACTTTAAATCCTGTACGTGAAATGAAAGCAAACAAATTAGTGATTATTAGTTTGAAAGCCACACAGGAAACACAAAGAAAAGACATCCAAAGGAAAAACGGTTTTAGTTTTCCCACCCCGTCTCTCTCTCCCCATCGCCCATGCATGCATATATGTGGGTGTACAGTGGTTTGAATAAGATGTCCCTAAAGTCTGGGCATTTGACTTGTTTCTCAGCTACTGGCTCTGATTGGTGAGGCTTATGAGGTACAGCTTGCTGGGTGAGGTATGTCACTGAAAATGGGCTTTTTTTTCTCTCTCTCTCTTTGTTTCATGCTTGCAGTTCAAGATAGAAGCCTCAGGCGTTCTGTTTCCACTGCCATGCCCCTGCCTCGCCATCATGGATCTAGCCCTCTGGAACCATAAGCCCAAATCAACTATTTCTTCTGTAAGTTGTCTTGGTCATGGTGTTTTATCACAGCAATAGATAAGTAACTAATACAGGGTAGAAATATTTATCTTAATTATTTTTACTTTATTTCATTGAAAAGGTTGGTCCTCAAGATTATTCTCAATAGAAGCAAAAAAAAAAAAAAAATAGAGCTGGGCAGTGGTGGCACACGCCTTTAACTCCAGTACTCGGGAGGCAGAGGCTGGCAGACCTCTGTGAGTTCGAAGCCAACCTGTCTACAGAGAGAGTTCCATGACAGTCTCCAAAGCAATGGATAAACCCTGTCTTGAAAAACCACCACCAACAACAAAAAGATAGATTATTATACTTGAACATTTCACTGCCAAAGAAGAGAATCTGAAGTCACTAACTCTTCTAAGTGTAAGGTTTAGAAAAGGACTGGAAATCCTTCTAAAAGATAGACATGGTAAGTCACTTACAGTAAGTAATTATAAATAATATTGGGAAATGAATTCACAGGACTGACCTCCTTTTTTCCTACTGCCCCTTTGTCAGAAAGTATTAACTGTCATTTGACATCCTAGAATTTCAGGACCTCTGTGTTTTACACATTCCTAAATTGGGTATTTTAGGATGGATTTCATCATTTCTCGGAAAGGACCGCCTCTCATACTGTTTTTCAATATTAAAAGGACTAGCTGTACTCTTCTAATTATTATATCTTATATTTGCTTGCATTTAAATAATAACTCTATAGAAGACACGAGAAGAGAATTAGTTTGTCTGACACCACAGGTTAAGCCTATGCCAGGCTCTGCATCAGATGCTAATCACTTACCTCATTTACTTCCCATAGTAACCTTGTAAGGTGGTGCTGCTCTCAATTCACAAAAGAGTTGTCAATGTATTCAAGGTTGTATCTAATCTATAACAGGTGGCAGAGTCTAGTTGCAAACCCAGGCCTACCTAACTTCAACCTTCATTTAACTTTTAGCATCTAGACATCTAGCTTTTCACTGATCTTAAAAGGGTAACATAGGAAACTCCAATTCAGGCTTATAGTGACTTAAAACTACTACCCCATTTAAAAAAAAAAAGCCACTCTGTAGCAATGAGTACCAACACACAGTTGTACTCATCCCAAAAGCCCTCAATTATATGAGCTATACCAGTGAACACGTCATGAAATATTAGTAATAAATAGCAAGGCAAGAGTCAAATGAATTTTATAGACCAAAACTACACAAACAGATGCTAGCAGGAAAAAATAAATGTATATACAGGTACCTTAGGCAGAATATTCTTATCCTTCGATGGTTCTATCTTTTTTGCATGAAAGCAGGTATTTAAATTATATGTACTAACACTCGTAGGTGTAATTCCCTTTAAACAAAATTCAGGAAAACTAATTTCATGTCCAAACTGAAAAAAAAACAAAGAAACCAAGAGAACTTAGTTACAGGTGTTATGAATAAAGATTAATAAATTGTATTAGAATGAAAATTGAGAAGAACCTGACCTTACTCTAGATATACAACAGATGAATGTGAATTTTCTTTTCTTTCTTTTTTTTTTTTTTGATACATGGATTCTAAGGGTCGTTCTTCCTATTGGGTATACATCATTCTATTAGCTTGAACATCAACTTTTCACAAAAACGCTTTCCGTGACCCTTGGTTAGTTGGCAAGAGTATACTAGCTGTTTCATGAACCCACACGACCAAGCAACTTTCCCAGTACACATTCAATACCTGGCTTCCTACCAGTCTGTAAGATACAGCCAGACAGAGCTGCCTGTGTTCTTCACTATGAGGTACTTAGTAGAGTGAGTGCCTTGCAGGGTTCACCTCCGAAGTATGCGGGTGGTGAGAAACGCAGTTACCACAGAAGCTGGGATAGAGCTGCTGTTAACAGTAAGGACGCGACAATACTAACAGCCAGGACTTACTGTGTCTTTATTTTGTACTCTAAATAACTCAAATAAACCTTATGAATTATTTATTGTTATCACCCCTGTCTTAGAGAAAAACACAACTATGGTACCAAGATGTCATGCAAAACTTGAACCATGTCAGGATTCGAGTACAGGCATTATAACTCCAGAGTCTACTAGAATGACTGCTGGCTGAAAGCAACGAAGTAACACCAAGTTTGAAAGTAGATTAATGAGTGCTTAATTTCATATTAGAGGAAGAAAAGAATCACATGAGAACAACTCTGGCATGATCTGTCTACATGTAAGCACATGATTTGAGAAAATGAAAACAAAGGCCATTCTCTTACCCACATAGTCAACTCTTCCACTTTGGCTGAATGCTGATTGACTGATTTGTTTGTTTGTTTGTTTGTTTGTTTATTCCTAGTAACACCATTTGCAGAGACAGTTTCCCTAAAAACTGAATCTTCCTAAAACTAGTATGGAACAGTATGTTAATCTAGATAGACTAGATTATCCTTACTGCTTTTTTGGACATTTCATAAAGCCAATAGGAAAGATAAAGGGAGAAAAAAGTACAAAAAGCCAAAGGGAGTGCAAGAGCCCATTCATGATGACATACTATCCTGAACAAGAATTAAGAAATTCTCTTAATTTTTCTATCTATAAAACTTACATGAATTAATATGAACACATTTCAAAATAGATGTAACTTACAAGAACCACCAACACTGACCTCAGAAATTTAGGAATGACTAAAGAAATCTAAGTGACAATTTTCATCACACAGTTGAGACATCTAGGGTCTAGTAAAACTTTTAAACCAGGTTAGCTGGTTTGTATACGGTAGAAATCACCTAAGCATACTATAGGTAGCCAGTCCCAATACTTTTCCAGTGGCTAACACAGGCAATAAAATTAAAATACTTGTTTCAACAATACAAACTTCGCTAATGTCCAATACTGTTTTCAAAATGCCACACTGCAGAACAGTAATTCCTAAAACATAATCACGTTGACTAGTGAAATTATAACTAATTAAAATCAAATAAAATTAAAAATCCAGTTGGGGGTAGAACAAGTCACAGACTGCTCTTGGTGGCAACATGCAGCTCATGGGCCACCATCACTGAAGAAAACTCCACCTAGTGTCAATCCAGAGCATCTTCCTGAGCACACTGGTGTCGGCTTCAGATGTACTGGAAATGAAGTCCAAAGGCCTACTTTGTTGTATATGGTGAAAGCAAGAAACCTGTTTACCTTTCTTTCCCGTATCTGAATCTCTCCCCTCCACAATTCTCTTGAGTCAATGGCATTGCTGAACTCTTCTAAAGGTACAACATTAGCTGAAAGGTATTCTGCAATTTTCTGACAATTACTGTTAAGAAAAACAGAAAAAGATTTTGATGATTAAATGATGGTAATTCTATTTTTCTTATTTCTAATGGCTACATTTTAGCTACAGTCTAATAGGGGTAACTGCAATCTTATATTAATATGAATTACCCATTAAGTAATTCTGGGTAATTCTGAGGAAAGGCTGCCACATTTCCACAAATTCAGAGTCATCATCCCTATGCAAACAGAAACTTTGCTGTTATTGCCGGCTTAACGGTATCAGATGCACTCGAAGACTCAAGGCCAGTCCCTCAGATTCAGAAACAGAACCTTCACCCTAAATGCTCCTTCAGGGCTTTTGGGAATCCACGGCAGCACTTCATCCCAGGCTGCTGACTGTTAGTATCCCTGCTTTGCCTGCACTTCCATGCGGGGAGCTGGTGGGTTCTCACTTTCTGAACAGCAATCTACTGCTATGCCCGGCTTAGTCACGTTCTATTCAGTGCTTGATTTGTGAAATTAGAAACAAAAAATCTTGAGGTTCATAAATCTAGTTTGAGTGACTGACTTTGGAATCAGAACGGGAGTACAGAATTGACCTCTCCTAATGTGTCTGTCATAAATACAACTGTGTACGCTTATTTCTCCCTTGGCATATAATCATAGGAAGCACGGACAGAATGGGACAAATCCAGCGTAATAGTCACCCTGGTGCCCGCTGGGTATTGAAAGCCTGCCTGAAAGGACACGGTGAATTTGGAAAACCAACGCTCAATAGTGATTATCTGTCAGCACAGATAGGATTTATCAAATATTTAAACATCTAGGAATTATGAAATGAGGGAAATCTAGGTTCCAGTAAAGGTACAATTCTCTAATCAGGGTGACAGGAAACATTACCTTGTGACATTAAATTAATTTTCAAAGGCTCAATCTATTGAAAACCTGGCTGCAGAGCTGAACAGAACAATGACATATGACCAAAGGAGCTTACGTCTCACAGTGATTGCCTGCCATGATAACTTTTGCTGAATGCCATTCCTTCAGATGTTTCAATGCCCCTACAGTGGGCAAGCACTCTTTTAATTTAGGAGGATCTTTGTCAGAAGGCAACAGTATTATGTCTATCATTGCTCTACCTAGAAAAAAAAAATCATAGTTTTTATAAGATGTTGGCTCTAAAGTGACTTAAAACAGCACTCTACTGAACTTTGAGCTTATTTAGAAGATAAAGGAATATTTCAAAACAATACACATCTCCAGGAGTTGGAAAATTTCAAGAACTCATCATTTGAGTTCATGCCATGTTATCTGGAAATAGCGAGCACATGGAAGAAAACAATGAGCTATATCATAATTGCTTGCCGATTCTGCAGCAGTAGTTAATTATATACATTGCTCTGGAGATCATCAATGCTATTATACTCAACAGCAGGAAAAAAAACCTGGGCAACTTCATTATATTCTCCTACATTTAATTTTGTTATCCAAAAGGGAATGAATGAATATAAAACTGCAATGGGCAAATAAATCATTTCTCTTAAAGGACAATAAAACATTCAGTACAACCAATTATACTAGCATCATTAGAGTCTGAGAAAGGTTTACTTCACAGCAGCTTAAATGACATAAAATTATAACTCTATTGAAGGATCAGGAAAATTAAAATGAAATGGAAATCAAATAAAAATTTGATAATCAAAGGCATTTAATAGGACAAACACAGCAACTGTATGATATTCTAGCACATATCTCAAGCCTGGCACATTTTACTAAGAAACCGGATAGGTTGGGGAGTAGCTTAGCATGTACAAGGCCCTAGCTTCAATCCTTGGATGAAAAAGCTAAAAAATGTAAAACTGTGAGTACATTCTGTTATTTTTTTTTTAACATTTTCTTATTTTTATTTTATGTGTATTTTTGTCTGCATGAATGTGCATGTCCCACATGGGGAAGCCAGAAGAGGGCACTGGATTTCCTGGAACTAGAGTTATAGATGGTTGTGGGCTGCCATATGGTTGCTGGGAACTGAACCCAGGTCCTCTGCAAGAGCAGTCAGTGCCCTTAATCACTGAGCCATCTCAACAAACCTTTATTTACTTTCCATACAGAACTCTGCAGTAAAATTGGGCTCTAAATACCAACCAGCTTGAATGTAACAATTTTATGATATGTAAGCTTCAAGATCTTTATAATTATCTAGCTTTAAACACCACTGTATATTCAGTTCCTAGAACAACACATAACATATAATACAGTCATCAACCATATGGTCAAAAAATGATATTCAATAATGAAAATATTCATTACAAAAACTGCAAAAGTATTTGTGCCAAACTTTACCAATGACTATTTGAGTAATACAAAGAAAAGCTACGTTAGGACAAAAAAAAAAAAAAAGAATCTTGGAGGATACTATCATATAGCATTTCATAAAATATGCTTCCCATTTTAGGAACAAAAAATGATTCCTATAAAAAAAAATGCTGAGGAAAGAGCTTTGTTCTACGGTGCAATGTGCCATTTGTTGGTGTATGTGCCAACTGCACCATAAAAGAATATTATCGAAACTATCTAGGTCAAAAAAAAATCTATTTTTCCTGGAACTTACAGGATTAATGTTCTACAGAATACACTGAATTCAACACTCATTCATAAAAATGAGAAAATACAAATGAGGACAAACAGTTATTGTATTACCAGGGGCAGGAAGTTTGTCTGATAACTGATGCAAATTTTCTGCTGATTCTTCATATAGGCTACAATAAAAAAATAGATTTAGATAAAAATATCCTATACAAACATATGGCATAAACACACACATACACACACACACACAAATCATATAATCAAAACAGGCAATAATGATCTGTGTGCCACACAGTCCCATACAGTAGACATACTACCTTTTTTGACTCAGCTGACAAACCCATGTACCATTAACTTTAGTATTTCTCCTTTAAATAAGTGTCCTAAAGTCATGTAATTATTATTTGTGAAAACTAGCAGTCAACCTGCAAGGACAAGCTCTTACCCACACCCCAAAACCAAACAGAACCAACAATAATAATGGGAACAAGCTCCTAAATTATATTTATATAGTCAATATAAATAATAAACCAAACATGTTCCTAGTCTTCAAAGCAAGCCAGAAGGTTTTAATAAGACACTGCTTTACTCTAAGTTAGTTCTACGTCTTCTCTGAGAATATGACATTTTGCTCAGATTCCTAAAAAGACCTATGAATTTTATTCATATGGTGAAATTTCGCTCTCAGAATAATTTATTATGCAGGGTAAGGAGATATTGTCTTAAGACAAAAACCTTAAAGCATCCTGTGCTAAACTATAGTTTTCAGGCTCCCTCTTGTGGAAATAAGGCCACATGTAAAACTACCACATAGTTTTTCTCAGTGATAAAACAGGAGTTGATTAAGGCTCCATGGAGACATCTTAGAAAGTACCTAAAAGAACGTCCATACTTGATGAATGAGTAACCAAAGGACCTAAGTAAACAAATGAGCTAAGTCCCGGCTTTGCCTCATATAACCGGAGAGTCCTTTTCTAACTCCTGCTAATTCCACAGTTCCTCCCTCTTCTACACGCCCTTCATTAACAGAGTGAATAATACAATCTGAAATCAGGGAGAAGGAATTCTCAAAGCCCATACAACTTACAGGTATATTATATGAATACTGAAAACAAAAGCTTTTCCCATCACATGATGAAAGCTAAGACGAAAGGGCTTAACAGCGTCAGAAATGGAACATCTTAGGAAGGAAGAGATTATCACAACTTAGTGCTTGGATCGCCTTTCACATTCTAACAAGAGTCAAGGAGCTTACAAGTGAAGTCAGTCACACTGACACTCCTCAGAAATTCTGTGGATTACAGAAAGTACCAGAAATGTTGACGAGGCATATAAATTGAAAAAAATAAAATAAAATAAAATCCCACGTGTCAGCCACAGAGAGCAAAAGAACAATGTGCTCCAGTCTGAGTGCTAGCCGTTAGCATTAAGTGACTCCTCTATTCTGGCTACCACAGTATCAGGCAGAAGTCAGCTTCAGGAAATGGCTATGCCAGTGCAAACAGCACACTAACAGCTATGCAAACCCAGGCAACATTTTCAGGCATTGAGTAGACAACATGGCTAAACTGCCTAGGATCTTCCCAAACAGAAGTATTAAATATTATTATAGTTGATTAAATTCCCTGACTTTAATTGCTAAAATAGTCCATCTTTTCTGTCCTGTCTCAAAACGACTGGCTAATGTTAAATATCTGAAAGGTAGCACAGGCATGGAAGCATACTCAGCCAAGGACAGGGACTCCCTGCTATTACTGTCATCTTCTTCCAAACACTCAACAGCCCTCTGACATTCTTCTATGTTTGCTTGAAGGACATCTTCTACTTTATCCTTTTCAGTGTCGAGATGTATCTCTTGCCAATCAGAACTACAAAACTAACACAAGATGGTGGTAAGAAGAGGAGTCGTGGAGTCATTCATAGCATTTCCCAATAGCTGTGACAAAACCAACCAATCAAAAGGGTGGCATTAAACAAAGTGGGTTAGGGAAACTCTTCCCAGTAGGAAAGGCACCTGCTAATAGCTATTACCTGATAAAATCCGCATATTGCTTGCACTGCAAAGAACCACTTCCTGGGATGAGGGGTGCCACCCACCGAACAAGCTTGAAAAAAAAAATCACACTTATTAGAAGAAAGACAGTCAATAAGAAAGTCATCGTAACAAATTAATTTAGAGAATTATGTAGTTCTGAAACACAGTCTCCAGTTTCCCAAGTTTTATACTTTTTTAGGTGTGTGTCTTTTTTGAATCTCTGGTAAAAATTTAATCTCTCAATCTGTTTAAAGAACAAATGCATTAACTCATCATAATACCACATGCACATTACTTAATCATCATTTAAAACTACTATAGTGTTAAAAAAAAAATACAACTACTGAGTTATGGCTGGACCACACAAAACCAGTTGGCTACTAAATAAAAACAATTTCCTTGACAAAGGCCATGCAGGCTTGGTTCTACCTGGCCACACGCAGAAGATGCTCTATTTGAAAAATGTAACACTAAAAAACCAAACCAAACAAACAAACACCTCAAAGGTCACCATGGAGCACAACTCATAGGGGCCAAAGGGATTTGAGAGCTATGTAGAGGAACCAGATTCAAGGCCAGGAGGGGGAAAGTAAAGCATTCATAGGCCTAACTTTTGGGAGGGAGGGAGGAGGGAGGGAGGGAGGGAGGGAGGGAGGGAGGGAGGGAGGGAGGGAGGCAGGCAGGCAGGCAGGCAGGCAGGCAGGCAGGCAGGCAGGCAGGCAGGCAGGCAGGCAGGCAGGCAGGCAGGTGCGGAGCGCCAATGGCAAAGTCCTTCCAGAGAGCTCCGCAGAGCACTTTTTTCCTTACGGGAAGCCACTGAGTAATAAGTCCTTACAGGAAATGGACCACTCTACTTGCCTTCCTGTTAGGTCTTTCTTTCCTCCTTCCAGCTGAAATGCAAGAGGCACTACCTTCCAATACAAAGTTATCTCTCAAAATGATCCAGCCCAGGCACTCGAAACCAGCCCCTCCTCCCCCGCCACAGAGAAACCATGAGTAATATTTCACAGAGCGGTGGTTCCTGATGGAGCCTTAGCTTCACGAGCTCATCAACTGCTTCATCCCTTTCACCAACTCCCTGAAAACGCAGCCTGTCCATGACCACCCAGCCATCTCACCGGGCATTTTTTGTTTCTAGAATGTCACTGAAATTGTATTCAAATTCACCAATAGCTGACTCTTTACTAAGTTGTTGATATTTAATTTCTCACTATATGAGAGAGAGAGAGAGAGAGAGAGAGAGAGAGAGAGAGAGAGATTCAAGGGTGACTCATATGACTACTTTCCCCTAAATCACTTGGATCTGTCTCACTAATTCTGACTCCCCCTTCAAGGTCTCTTAAAATTGATGCTCTTTGAATCCTGGGATTCTTTCTCTTCCCGTCATCTATAAACAACCTCATTGTCCTCAAAGCTTCCATCTATAAGCGGATGGTATGATAACCACAGACATATCTATTCAACTTTTACACAATATTTTACTTCAATATCTTACTAGACAACTAGCTACATGTTTTAAACATCTTAGTAAATGTCACCATCACATTTCTCCCAGTCAGACTTCTCATGTCATTTATGACTCCTTTCTCCTAAACTAGGCCAACTCAACATGAAGTCAGGTATTCTTCCTCTGTTCCCTTCTGGTCTATCTATCCACCTCCTACATGCTGTCTGCCTCCTTTGCCCCCTCAGCTGGCCTTCTGCAATAACTCCAATAACTTTCTCTAATGTCTCCACTATACTACAGTACCTCAAAAGCAGATCTGGGGCTGGAGAGACGGCTCAGCGGTTAAGAGCACTACCTGCTCTTCCAAAGGCCCTGAGTTCAATCCCCGGCAACCACATGGTGGCTCATAACCAACTGTAATGAAATTTGGTGCCCTCTTCTGGTCTGTAGGCATACATGCAGACAGAATACTGTATACATAATAAATAAATAAATATTTAAAAAAACAAAAAACAAACAAAAAAACACAAAGGAACCAAAAAGGGGGAAATAAAAAAGCAGATCTGGAGGCTGGGGAGGTGGCTCACATGCCATATAACTGTGAGGACTGCAGCTCAGATCCCCAGAACCCACATAAAAGCAGCCAGGCAGGTGTGGCACACACCTGTAATCCAACACTTGCGAGGTGCAGTAGGGGGATCCCGAGGTCACATATACAGGAGAACAAGCAAATAGACATGTATACCGCATACCCACGCCTGTTCAAAGAAAGAAAAGAAGATGATGATGGTCTCATCTTCCCTGAATTAAAATCTTTTAAAGGCTGCCAACTACGATGAGGAAAAAAGTCCAAATGTCCTAAGACTATTTACAAAGGTATCTGCACAACTTATACCAGCCTAGTTTTTCAGTACACAAACCATTACCAAACAAAAGATGACTTCCAGTGTTACGACTTCCAGTTTGCCAACCGAACATCTACTATTCAGTTTATACAGGGACAGCAAAGGATCTCAATTCTGTTGCCTTCTGGTCTCCTGATGTAAAGAAACCCATGGAGTATCTTTCGATGGATAACTAGAAAAGGTAGCTAGTGAGAAAGATGAAGAACAGCAAGAAAGCAAATGGCTAGTGCTGAAATTGCTATTCACATCTATACAAACAGAGTTCTAGCTGGGCAGTGGTGGTGCAGGCCTTTAATCCCAGTACTCAGGGAGGCAGAGAGGCAGGGGCATCTCTGTGAGTTCGAGGCCAGTCTGGTCTAGAGAGTGAGTTCCACAACAGCCAGAGCTACACAAAGAATATCTGTCTCAAAAAAACAAAAACAAACGAACAAAAAAGAGTTCTGGATCAGTTACTATGATAAACAAAAGGGTAAGGATGTCTGTTCCAAGGAAAATAATCCCAGCAAAATCTTTCACAGTAAACTAATGGAGAAGTATCTCACAATATTGACAGCCCAAGGAATAAAACAATGGAACAGGGACAGCAAAGGATCTCAATTCTGTTGCCTCATGGTCTCCTGATGTAAACCCATGAGTATTCTACCCACTGAGCCATCCTGATGGCCTCCAACAAGAGTTTTTATTAGCTTTGATAGAGCTATTATCTAATTGGTTATTGGATTAGGAAGGTCACGAATGACTTCAGCTTGCACAGTCACAGGCAGAGTTCTGCATTACTATGCAAAAGGAAAGACTTATAAGAAACTCTGCCCATACAAGCAGAATGAATACTTTCAAGAGAACCTCTACAATGCTCCCAAGATCTCTTTTACATATACATTTAAAGCACAAAGGGGGGAAATCTTTGCTGCTATAATAGTAGCACCATGTACCCTTTACCAACTTAAGAAACTAGTACCATTAGTATTTGGACAACAGACTAGTACAGCTCACACAAGAAAGCATTCCTCAGTGTGAGCGCTGCCCCAGAGAGAATGGAGATTCTCTAATCAGAAAAGGAAAAGAGAGGATTATCATAGATTCAGGAGACTACCAGCTATCGAAGTGGGGGCATCTACAGACATTTCCCTCAGCTTTTAGGATCTGATCTGTTTTCATATCAGATGGAGAAGAAGCAAGAGAAAAAAAAAATGATCAAAGCAAACAACTGCATTTGTAAAATACCAATAGCGCTAAAGGGAGCAAAGATTTCTTACAAAGAAAAATAAATAAATAAAAAGTGAAATAACTTCAAAAAGTCAAAGTACTGAGAACTGAGGAGAAGACTAACTTTAGCAAGTACAAAGTTGTTTTTCTCTTAAGAGAATCAGTAGCAGCGGTGGTGGCGCATGCCTTTAATCCCAGCACTGGGGAGGCAGAAGTAAGTGGATATTTGTGAGTTTGAGGCCAGGTTGATCTACAGAACGAGTTCCTAGGCAGGCTCCAAAGCTACACAGAGAAACCCTGTCTGGAACAAAACAAACTAACAGAGAGAGAGAGAGAGAGAGAGAGAGAGAGAGAGACAGAGACAGAGACAGAGAGAGAAAGAGGGGGAAGAGAGAGAAAAAGGGGAGAGAGAGAGAGAAGAGAGGAGAAGAGAGAGAGAGAGAGAGAGAGAGAGAGAAAGAGAGGAGAGAGAGAAAGAGAGAGAGAGACAGACACACAGAGAGAGACAGAAAGAGAAAGAGGGGAGAGAGAGAAAGAGGTGAGAGAGGGAGAGAGGGAGGGAGGAAGGGAGGGAGGGAGAGAGGGAGAGAGAGAGAGAGAATCAGTAAGAATGGACAGGAAAAAACAAAATCTACAAATAAGTGGTAAAGTCAGAGTGTGAGCTTTAATAATGAGTCTTTACTCAAGGCAAGAACGTTTTACAAAGCCACACTACCCTATGCTACATATACCTAAAGGGAGGGGGAGGTAGAACAAAACTCAAGTTGGGAGTCCACAGTAACTTTTGTAGCAACTTACAACATTCAACTAGTGGGAAGGAATGGTAACGTTGCTGAGTATTTTCTTAAGACACCTCCATATCCCTGTGACTTATGCAAAATCAACAAGTATTTCTTCTAAGTTATCAAACTAACTGATTTCCAATAAAATGCTGGGCCAGATTGGGGGCAGGGGTTTTTGCTATACTGTGATAACTTACCAGGAAATGTAGCGTCATCCGGCCGGCTGGAATCATTGATGCTTCTCTTCAAGAGGTGATAAATAGTGGATGCCGTCAAGTCTGCCAAAGTAAGGGCCTAGCACAGTCATGTTACTCGGCGGGCTCAAGGGTTAACAGAATCTAGCCCTGTTTCAACTTCACTATCAGAGGACCTGAATGAAGGCCAGAATGTTGGATACAGAATACGCGTGGACTAAGATTCTATTCAAGTGCTGATGAACTAAATTTCAGCAGGCAGAGAAAATAGTCAAGGCTGCTGGTTCGTCCATGCTAGTCAGTAACAAGAAACCAAAGACTTCCTGCCAAAATGAACCATATACATTTCTTCCTCAAAAACAAACAAAAAAATCTGCTTGACCAAAACGAGGAAAATGCAACGAGACTAGACAGAGGCATCAAAAAGCAATGTAATCAAAAGCAGCTAAAATCGTTTAAAAATCTGTAATTTAAAAAAAAAAAAAAAGGAAAAAGGGCCGGAGAGAATGGCTCAGAGGTTAAGAGCACTGACTGCTCTTCCAGAGGTCCTGAGTTCAATTCCCAGCAACCACATGGTGGCTCACAACCATCCGCTAGGAGATCTGGTGCCCTCTTCTGGTGTGCATGGAAGCAGAATGCTGTATGCATGATAAATAAATAAAATCTTAAAAAAAAAAAAAGGAAAAAGTGCCGCGTGTCTCCTGCATAGAATGTAACCCGAGATCCGTGGAATCTATGTCTTTCTGCATTTTCTTCAAGGTGGAACAGACACACTTCCTAAATACACACCTGCCCAGAGGGCAGAAATTCTAGTCATGCCCCAGCTCAGTGTGCCCAACCCTTGGGGCACTGGGATCCACCACCCACACGTGAGCCTATCTTTCTTCCTGACCACACTGTTGGAAACTCGGAGGAAACTTCCTCAGGGAGGGCAGCGTCCCGGGACGGACGTCCGGCCCGCGCTCCTGCCACCCCCGGGGACCCCCTCAGAAACTCCGATCCCCTGGGCTCCCCGCGCGCTTTCCCGCCTCTTCTCAGCCCGGAGCTTACGAGGCTGCTTCTCGGTGCAGTCCGGGGACGCCGCCGCCTCCGTCCCGGGTTCGCTGTCCCCTCCTGCGGGCGACGGAAGCGTGCCTTCCCTCCAGGTGACGAGCAGCAAGTAGCGATCCATGTCCTTCGCGCCCAGACTCCATCCAGTTCTGGGGCTCCAAAGAGCCGCGCGCCGCGCGCACTTCCGGTTTCCCGCCGCCCGGCTCGCTATCCAGCCGGGAATGATGTCCCCGGGGCGCTTTTCGCGCCGATGACTCGGGGAAACGACGCTCTGGGTAAGCCACTCTCCTTGGCCCTGTTTCGTAACGAAAGGGCTCCGGGAGGCGCGGTGCCGGAGCGTGGCGGAGAAGCAGCCGACGAGCGCTCGCCCGCGGTAGGAACCCTCGTGCTGCGTTGTCTTTGTTTCCGGCCGGACTCGTGGGGGGTCGCTGGTACGGCGACCGGGCGAGTGGAAGCGAAAGGGACGCCGGAAGTCGGGGAGCATGTCCAGCTTCTCTAGGGCGCCGCAGGTGAGCTCGCGCGCCTCCGGAGGGGTGGTGTGCGCCGGGCGCTCGCCCGAGTGCAGAGCGGCGGTCTCCGCGGGGACTCGGTGCAGATGCTGAGCCTTCGGGGAAGAAGCGGCTGACACCCGTGGCCCGGAAGCTCCTGGCGGAGTCACGGGCCGGGGGTGGGGGGTCGGGACTCGGGCCACCGCTTTGACATCTGTGCTTGGCTACGGCTGCCCGTTTCGTGGCTGCCGTTGCTCGCACACAGCCCTGGGAGCGTTCCGGGGAGACAGTGAGTGGAACGGCTGAAAGTTGGTCAGTTTTGTCTGCTGCAGTGGAGTCTGGCGGGGAAGGGAGAGGGTGGAGCTGCGTGTGGTTGAGCACAGTGTGTGTCTAGCATCTGGGTTCCGTCCCCACGGAGCCCGCCTGTTATTCCAGCACTTGGGAGGTGGAGGAAGGAAGGAAGATGCTAAGTTCGGGGTCAGCCTTCTCGGCTCCATTGCAAGCTTGAAGTCGGCCTGCGCTACGTGAGACTTGTCGCAAAAGAACTGAAGGATGGGGAGTTGTTTGGCGGTTTTGACCTGGACGCCTTAGGCATTAAAAAGACCTAGCACCCAGGCTGCCAGAAGGAAGATGTTCACAGATGTCGATCTGTGTGTGAAGGAGAAAAGGAGGAAATGAGTTTGGATTGCTATTCTAGTATACCATGCGAGACGCTCATGCACGAGTGAGGCTAAAACACTGGAGTGGTGAACAGCCCGCAGTATGTATTAAAGGATCGAACGTGGGCGAAAGAAGAAACAAGAGTGACGTCGAAGAATTCTGGTTTGGGCAACCGGAAGGCGGTGGTGTAGGGAACACGGGAACCGAAGCAGATTTTAGGGAGAAGAGACGGAATTGTGGTTTTTGTGTGTTAATCCAAGATGACTCCTAGCCTAATGCCACTCGAAGTTCAGCTCCTTTAAGTGTGGTTGCTGCCTGTCTGTAATGAGGTAAATACAGGATGTGAAAATTAATGTCTTTAAACTTTGACAGCAAGTTGACATTGTGGCAGCTTTTGTATTGTTTGTCAAACTGTTTTAAGGATTGGTCTCCATGGGATGGGGGAAACTTGTCTTTGCGTATGCATGGGCTAGCTTAAAGTTTAGGATAACTAATATGAAACCCCAAGCTGAATTGTATTTTTCTAGCAGATATGCATAATGAAAGCACCTGGCCAAGAGTTTTCCGGAATAGAGATAGATAATTTTCTTAGTTTGGAGATATTGAAGAGCGTGATTTTTCTCAGGTGACATAAAGAGGTCTGTTGAAGACAAGCCTATAATACCAGATACTCTGGAGGCTGAAGTGGGAGGGTTGTGAGTTCAAGCCTTTGTGGGGTACAGAGCGAGTTCACGGCCAAACTGAGTAACTCAGCAGAACTGACTCAAAGGCATTAACGGGGCTAGTGATGTGTTTCAGTTTTGTGGAGTGCTTGCCTAGTATCCCCAGTGTCTCACATACACATAGAAATGTTGGATTTCAGTTGTGCTTTTCTGATCATGCAGTTGTGTTTAACTCTCTTAGAACTGAGGTCTTAAATTATCTTCAGTTGACAACTAGCCACCCAACTTTCTGTATAAATACACTTACTATCTCTATACAGTAATGAGAGAAGACTTTAGAGCTGGTAAAGAAAACAAAATGCACACACACATACATTTTAGTCATAGTCTGTTTTTCAAAGTAATTGTTGGCATTAATTGTAGAATACAGACGATGGCATGTGATAATGTATTTAATTATTTCCATTCTAACTAGGATTTTCTTCATCTTTTTTCTTTATTTTCAAGCAATGGGCCACTTTTGCTCGAATATGGTATCTCTTAGATGGCAAGATGCAGCCCCCTGGCAAACTTGCAGCTATAGCATCAAAAAAGCTTCAAGGACTACATAAACCAGTGTACCACCAGCTGAGTAAGTACTGTTGTAGACCCCTCATTAGCAGATATAGTGTACACTCCAGAAGAGGAACTTGTGAAGCTTATGGAACTGTGTTTAAGGGTCCCTTTCTGTGGGTATATGAGGATTCTGTATTCTCTTCCTTTTGGCAGTCCTCATCCAGTGCTAAACTGAATTTGACTTACTGAAAGAAAACACTCTTACCAACAGTAAATCACCAGTAGCCCTTACTTCAGCTCTAATAGTGTCCTGACTTGCACTGTAAATTAGGATTCCCTTCTTACCCATCTCTTCTCATGTGACATGGCTTTGAGTAGAGAGTTGTTTTTTTTTTTAACAGCAGTCCTGCCTGTTTTCTAAAAATTCTTCCCTAGAAAGATAGAGCTAGCTAAATATGGTAGGTTGCTTTAGGCAAGGTTTTCCTGTTCTGCAGCTGCTCTCGAATAATCACTCAGAGGCTTAATACTAATTACAAATGTTCAGCCAATAGCTCAGGCTTATGACTAACTAGCTCTTACATTTTAAGTTAACCTGTATTCCTTATTAGCACTCTGCCATGTGGTGGTGCCTTTATTAGCATAGCATGCTCATCTCCTGCTCCCTCTGTGCCTGGCTGGTGACTGCTCTGACTCGGCCCTTCTTCCTACCAGCATTCTCCTCGTCTGGCTCTCCTGCCTAACCTTATCCTGTTCAGCTATTAGCCAGTCGGCTTCTTTATTAAACCAATGAGAGCAATACGTATTTACAGTATACAGAAGGATTGTCCACAGCAGGTTGCCTTTTACTATTGAATTAAAGATTTGCTTTCTGTGTGCTCTTTCTAAAATGATAAACCTGTTTTCATTTTACAAGAGTTAGGCTTGTAGGCGTTTTTTGGGTAGACTTTGTTTACCGAGACATTTCCTCTCACTAAAAAGTGGATGTATCCCATAGCCCAGCCCGGAACCTCTTTTCTATCATTAAATGACTGATTTCTGTCTCAGGGCTCTACAAACTATGTGTGTTCGAATCCTTCCAGATACCTGTCTCTAGTTTTGACATGTCTGCTACACTCATGTGTCCAGTTTCTGCTTAGCGTGTCCTCTTGGGTACCCAGTATTTATCTTCAGTAAATTAGCCCAATTAGAGACATCTTACTCCTGAATTTTCCCTACCCAAACCAGCCTGTCCTCAGTTTCCTCCTTCTCTATTTCTAAGTTACATGACTCTTTTCTCAGTTCCCATGCCCTGCATAAGTATGCCTAATTTAAAAATTAGAAAGCAGCATTCCTGCAGCCTGTCAGCTTTTCACTCTCTCCCTCTCTTCTTTATTGAACTGTTGTTCTCCACACTGTCTGGCTCATACATAGTTCCTGCACAGACTAAGCTAAGTTATCTTTTCCAAAACTACAGAATAAAAAGCAATTGTTATGCATGTCCCCTCTGGGACTTAGGTCTGTGGCTCCTGAACTTCTAACATTATCCCATCTGTCCTCTGAGCAATCCTCTAAGGCCTGCTGCTGTCTCCTTGATTGGACTAAGCACATTTTTGCTTGGGTCCCTTTCATTCTCTTCTCTGCCTGCGTGTTCTTCCCCAGTCCTGCAAGCTTCACTCCTTTGGGTCCTTTGACATTTCTGCCCTGAACAAGGCCTTCCTTGAGCCCTCTGTCTAGTTGCCCATTCACCCATTAAGCCTTTACTTTGCCATTTTTTATCATTCTTATCATTAATTTGCCATTATGTGTCACTTGACATGAGCATACTTTCTGTCCACCTTTCTTCACTAGACTTGAATGTAAAAAAGAAACAAGAGCTCTAAGTACCCATGTTAAGGGGAATGTAAAAAGTGTTTGTTGTATGGATGTTTGCATTTATAAATACTAGTTAAGAAAATGAAAAGGAAAAAACAAAAAACTTTCATCTAAGGCCTTGACATTTGAGCTGCTAAATTTTGCCATGGAGCTGGAGCAAAAGAATTCAAATGATTGAATTTATCTAAGAGCACAGGTTTGTAATTTTTCTTGTTTGTTAAACCTATTTATCTTCCTTCTGTAACAAACTCTCAGTAGAGTGTTAGAAAAACCTATGCTCTGAAATCTGTGTGTAGACTATGGATGTAAAGGGCTGCCCTGCTCGATCACCTCCTGCAGTAGGCGGCCGCTACCAGCAGAGGTAGCTTGTGCCTGACGCTTTCAATCGGATGCTTCATAAACAGTCGCCTCTCTTCTTCCTGGGAGTTTGGTTCTGGAGTCACAACTGGATTACTGCACAGCGTTTCAAGGGGAAATGATGTCACACCATTTCGTCATTTCTATCATCCACTCAATGTCTAACCTTGTTTGTGTGGATCTCTGTAAAAATCTTTACGTACACACATACATACATACATACATACATACATACTTACATACACACACACACATACATACACACATACATACACACACACACACACATACTTACATACATACTTGCATGCATTCTTTAACCCTGAGCTCTTGATCCCCAACACTGTACCTTATAACTCATTTGTGAACTAAGCTTATCTAATACACGTTGTCTCTCAGAGCCATGTTGCGCAGCCTGCCCGTGCTCAGGAAGAGTACTCCTTATTCCAGTACCAGAGTCGAGGGGTTAAGGCACTTAATAAAAACTACAAATGCAAAAACTACCACACCCTCCAAATGGCACTGTTTGCACTCGAGAGAAGAAATAGAACATTGCTTTCTATAGCCACAGCAGGCAATGTGTGTATCTGGCAACTCAAGTTCTAACAACTAAGGAAACTTACAAATAGGAAGTTGTGAATAATGAGATCAACTGAATTTTGAAAGAAATAGCAAGCATCTTTTGTACTTTCCCTAAAAGTTAATGATTTTTTTCTTAAAAAATAAGAATTGGCACACCAAAACCATGCATCTTGATAGACCTGCAAATCTGTACAGTTTCTATGACTTGCCCCAGAGGTAGGTGAGAAAGTGAAGGAAGAAGATGGTGACGTTCTCATTGTACTTCAGCTACATCCTAGTATACTTGGGACTGAAACTTGGGCCCCTGCTTCCTCACAGAGGAGACACCCATTGTCTTCTGTGTGGCCATTAACACTCTGTTCCTGCTCCTTAGGAATGGAGTCAATAGTCAACAGCTTCACTTAGGCTGTCTTTGTAGAAAGAGCAGTGATAAGAAATTGGAGGTAGATGAACAAGTCATAGTCACCTGATTTCTGTCCCCAAGGACAGCAGGTACCAGCGTCCTCAGTAAGTTCTTTCTTTAAAGGGCAGTCATTCCATATGTGTCCTTTAAGTGCCATAAGTACACATTCTCCTGGAACACCGGAAAAGCTGTCATGACTGCCTGTAGGCCTCCCTTTCCTAAGAGTAGAGAATGGCTTAAGAAGTTAGAAACTTGGCCTTTTAAAGATTATACCGTAGCCTGCTTGCCTGAGTGTGTTGAACATGTTAACTACATCAGCAAAGCTTCTTATGACCACAAGATGTCACTATAATCAAATTTCTAAATCACCAGTGCCTGATAAACGCATTGTCTTTTAAAAGTTTATTTCTGACATTTAGTAGTCTACTAAGCAGTTAACTAGGCATTAGGTATTCATAATCACTGTACACATTTCTTTTGGAAAATAAACAACAAATAGTCAGACCTCTAGGAATGGCTTATAAAGTTGACAAGGTATCAGAAAGTAATGTAAATAATATTTGAAATGCTTGATTTGTCAGATGAGCCTTTCGAGATGTTATAGGAAACAGGCAAACAGGCTTGCCACTTAAAAATTATTTTGCTTTATTACCCCCACAACCCTGTATGGGGGGTGGGTGTTGTGGATGTTTTGCTGGGGATTGAACCTGAGTCCCAGACATGCTAGGTTAGTACTATAACTCTGAGATTTGATTTTTGTAGGAGATGTAGGTCAAGGAGCAGATGACAGGGACTCTTGGTGTGTAATCACAGTCTTCACAGACAGCCAGTGTTTATGGCCGCACACTGCCTCTGACTATACACATGCTCAGATGCCAGAAATCATGTTCACAAGAGTTTTTCCAAATTTGACCATAGAAAATTGGAAGTAAGCATAAAGGCCAGTGCAAACCTTCATTATTTATTGCTTTGAATAGTAATTTTAAATGGTTTTTCCACCTTATCTTATAGTATATAAAAACAATGCTGCACTGGATGAAGGAAAGAGTCGGGCCTTAGTCTCTTGACCCTAAGGCTCTTAAGTTCAGCTTAAATTGGGAGCCGGGGTAGAGAGGAGAGGAGGGAGGGGAACTGGGATTGGAATATAAAAAATAATAAAAAGAAAAGCTCCTTGAAAATGAAAAAAGATGAAGTAGGGCTCGTGAAAGTAGGGGGTGAAACAAGCTACAGACCAGAAGAAAACCACAGAATTAACAAAGAACTGAGATTAGTAAACAGCTGAAACAATACTAAATGTCACAACCTAATTAGAAAGTGAAATGGTCCATGGGCTGATGGCAGGTACGTGGAAATCCAGTGCAAGCCAGCAGGGGGGGTGCAAATTAAAACCACTGTGAGCTTTAAACAAAATAATAAAATAGCGATAGTGAGTGAAAACAAAGGAGAAGTTGTACTATTCATTTCTTATTGGTGGAAACATAGGAATGCTGATTTATTTACATTCAGTACATGGACAGAAACTGTACGTTTTTTACTTAAAAGTTTAAAATTGTGCTGGTGTGTGTCTCAGTGAGTGAAATGCTTGCTAAGCATGTCTGGCAACCTCAGTTCAATTCCTGTGACGCACAGAGAGATGGAAGGAGAGAACCACCTTCAGAGCAGTGTCCTCTGACATCTGTGTGAGCACACAAGTACCTGCTTTCACACAAGCAAAGTAACAGCTTTTTAAATCTTTAAATGAAGACATTTGTATTTCATTAACAAATTTAGACAAAAGCAATCACACAATAATCACGACTATAGTCTTTTCCACCAGTGGTTGCTTTTGTATTAATCTGTAGTTCACTTAAACACATAACTTCATATTGAAAAATAATCTACACCTTAGATGGGAAAGACCTTGTTTTTATCCTGTTTGTAGTGTTTAATGCCCTCAAAAGAACCTTTTTGATTTTTGTGAAATTTTTAAGTGACTCTAGATGTTTTGTACATATTTAAAATTTAAAGATTCGGTTTTGTTCTTCAATGGGTATCACAGCTGAGCCTGACTCGGTAGCCATGTGTGTCAGTAAATCGCCTAACCGCGAAAGGCCCGGGCTGCTGTAGCTGTGAAGTGTCTGAAGCTGGAGTCCTCTTGCCATGCTGAGGCATTCTGGGACATTTCCCGCCTCCTTAGCTGAGCTCCTGGTTCTCTGTCCACCGTGTGCCACTTTTAGGAGCTTTTGTCGTTTCATTAGGCAGAAGCTGTCTGACGTTGTCTTCCAGCCCATCAGCAGCAGGCTTTCCAGTTGCTCGCTTTAGCCGCTTTCCCCTTTGACACTGGCAGTGCAAATCACTGCTTCATCTCCTTTCCTTCTCCCGAGGTCCTAAAATAGGATCCTGTCTGAAAACTCTGTGGTCCAATTCATTCTTTCCCTAGAACCTTTTCGTGTGATTTTGGAGTTTATAGTAGTATAATAATTTATACTTATTATTTTTGAAGTTTGTTGTTGTTTCTGATTAGTGGAATAGTGATTTAATGTTTCAGATTAGCTAGTGACATTAGGAACGGTGGCTCATGTGAGAATTTGCACATTGGCATTTTTGTTTGTTTCTAGATAGACACAAACTTAAAGGTCTTTTTCCTAAGGAAGTTAACAAAGTACGTGTATTGTGGTTTTCAGGTCATCTGCCCTGTTCAGGATGTTTGCAGTCATTGCTGAGAGAGCTAGTCTAGATTTGACTGGTTAGTTGTGGTTGGAAAACGCCTTGTGGAAGTACTTACAGCATAAAGCCATAGTGTTCTATTGTTCTCTAAAACTGAAAAGAATGATAATCAATTGTAATTTCTCACATTTGTTTCTAATTTGCCTATTGGTAAAACGCTCTTTGTACTTTGATGTACATATTGTTTTCATTGTCTTTGCTATTTGTAAAGAAACACTTGTATCATCTACTTAAAGGTAACTGTAATAGAAATGCTTAAGTTTTAGCAGGAGCATTATCATTGGGAGAAATAAAAGGAAAAGTAATCGTGTGCCTCTAAGGAATGTGTTGTCATTATTGTCATCTTTTAAAAGTTTCTTGTACCTTCCTTCCAGGGTTGGGATTTTCCAAACGGCCCGCCAGCTCTAGCTCTTTCTGTGCTTACGTGGTGTATCAAATGAAACAAATGTGCTCAAGGACTGTGGTGTTTCACTGTGCCTTTTCTTTTTCAATGTGGTGTTTGCACTTTGCTAACTAAATAAGCAAGCCGTGTTTTTTAAGACTTTGATGTTTTCATACAGTCTTTCTCGCTTGTGTCTTTTGAAATCCAGGTGACTGTGGAGATCATGTTGTCATAATAAACACAAGACATATTGCATTTTCTGGAAACAAGTGGGAACAAAAAGTGTACTCCTCACATACTGGGTAAGAAAATGCTAAGGAACACAGTTCAGATGTGTGGCTTTAATAGTACGGTTGTCCTTATTTTAAAGGAAAAAGGGAGTTGGTTTTTTTTGTTTTTTTTTAAAGCGTGTAAGGAAATACTGAATTTACTAATATTGCATGTTCAGCTTAGTGAACAAAAACAGGCTACCACCCAGCACAACATCAGTCTTTCTCCTTCCTATACTCCATCTGTTTGCAGCACCGTCTGAACACGGACGTCTCCCACGGGGGTAAAGGATGATCACTCTTCTCTAGCTCCCATCTTGTCTGTCACCATCTGTCTTTGGTAAATGAACTTACTGAGTATACTGTGGGTTTTCAAGGACAGTGGGATTCTTTCCTCCATTTTTCCAGCTAGGCCATCTTTCACTGTAAAATAGATTTTCTTCAAAGACATATCAATTTTGTGGTTCATAACGTTTACTGTCAGCCCAAACTCTTATTTTTTTTCTCACATGTCCTTGTTAAATTATGTCTCTTCTTTTATCTCCACCACGTTATTTTGAGATCCCGATTTTACCATCTATATTGACTTAATCTAGAGTTTCAAATAAAAGGAAAAATTAAAACATACCTCTGTACAGTCATCCAAGTTATGGTTATAAATGTTGATCTTCCACTTTTTTTAATTTTATGTGTATGCATGATATTACCTGCATGCATTTATATACATGGAGCATTTGGGTACAGTGCACAAGGAGTCCATGGCTGCAAAGCCCCAGGCAAGAGACTTTTTCGTGATTCATACCTTTAAGTTGGTCTCCAACATGTAGTACAAATAATAAAAACCCAAGGCAGATATTGGGGTTCAAGCTGAAGATCAGAAAAGCAAAGCAGCCAACCACTAGGGAGATCTGATCGCTATCAAGGCTGGGTGATCCGCCTCAGCATGACTGCAGTCTGAATGAGACCCTGAGCTCCAGTCTTATATTCCTCTCTAGTGCTGGGATTAAAGGTGTGCACCACCCTGCCTGGCCTCTATGGCTGTGGTTAGCTTTGCATTCTGATCTTCAGGCAAGCTTTATTAGATCATAAACAATATATCACCACAGTTCTTTCCAGAGTCATTCTACCATTGTAGACTTATACCTGGTTTTTGATGACTGGGGCCATAACATTAAAAACAACTTAATAAGGTTCTGTATTTTTTATGGACATCTGGTTATTTTCACTTGCTTAATAGTGAGGTTTCTGCTCTTTCGTATCACCTTTGTGTATTCTGAGGAAGGGCATAATTTATTTGGAGTTTTCTGAGACAGACTTTCATGAAGCCTAGACCTGCCTTGAGCTTGATATGTGACTGAATCTGGCCTCTGATCCTCCAGTCTCTGTCTGCAGGTGCTGGGCAGTAGGACTGTGCTGCACCCCCAGCTTCCTTTTTTATGTGCTTTTAATCTATTAAGCATTTAAATCTGTTGTTAAATTTTTTGTTTCTCAAGAACTTTATGGTGTTCTTTATTGTTACTTAATTTTTATATAATTTAGTATGGCTTTTCCATTGAAATTCTTTTGATTTCTTGTCTCAAAAAGGCTTTCTGGACAAATAATTTATGAGCATTGACTTCTCATTTTTTTTTTTCATGTTGAATTACCTTGTCTAAATTCACTGAACTGTTTTGACATGACTGTCAAAAGTCATGTCATCACTCTCTTTAGGACAGGATGCTGTCTGATGTACCTATGCAACCCTCCTACGCAGCAAACAGACGCTTAGAGCGTGTATGTTGAGTTCATTTATTTGAGAGACTCGTGACTGTCATATCAATCACATTGCCTTACTCTCTCGGGGCATTTCAGAAAGGGAAGAAATGTAGTTGCCTTTCGCTGGTGAGAATCAATTGCGTATCACATTGCTCAAGTCATCCCCTGCTTGGGATTCTCATTAGCTTTCCAGGTCCTTCAGGAGAAGGTCCAAAGTTCTGAAATATAGCATAAATGGTATTATGCTTTAGAATTTGCCAGCCCAGTGTTAAAAATAGAAAGATAGTCTTTAGCATAGACATTACAAAGTAATTTTCCATGAAGGGAAAGACTATAGGAATAGACGTCTAGACGGGTGTTTCTTCTTCTAAAACTGAAATTCCATGAAACAAATAAGTCGTAGCAGTTTGGAAATGACCTATCTTTCTCAGTAAGCATATAATATGTTTAAGTTAAAGCCCTAATGTGTGGCTTACTTAATTATCTTAAAATGTTTTCAGAATTTCTTGAAAGTAACTTAAATTTTAGTAATCCTAAATTTTTCTCTTAGAATCCACTGGCTGTCCTCTTTTCCCCTTTTTGCTTTTTCTTTTTGTAAAAGCCATTTAATTTTTTTTTCTTTTATTTAGGATAATAAGCCCTCATAACTATGTATTGTTGTCAGTTTCTTATAATTTCACAAATATCATTTTCTCCTTTGACTCAGTTTTGTAAAATTAGGTGGGGCAAATAACAGTTTCTATTAGACTGCCTCACACACACACACAAAACCAGTGTCTCGCCACTATCTGGGAGCCGCTGACAGCATCTGGTTTCTAGGTCTGGATCTGGATACCACGCCAATCCCAGTTTGTCCACTTAAGTCCGCTGTTTGATCTGAGCACTAGGACATAGGTAATTTATTGCCTGGAACCAACCCATAATTCCTAGTGATCTTTACTGACTATTAGGACAGCATAGTTATCTGTATAATGAACTGGCTGGATTATTGGTACCCACCTGTAATCCCAGTGTTTGGGAAGCAGAGGATAGACGACCAGGGGTTGAGTATCACCCTCCGCTCTGTGAGGAGGTGTAGGCCAGCCCAAGCCATGAGACCACGTCTCAGTGTCAGCAGAGCATGAACTTGACTTCAGGACCACGTGCTCTGCCACCACTTTCCCAGGTTCTCATACCTAGATTATGCAGTTAACCTAACTGGATAGGGAACATACGTTATTCTGGCTCATTGCTATTTCTTTGTTGAAATAAATATGTGGTAACCTAGATAGAATGGAACAGGTAAGAAAATGAATGAAGGAATAACATTTTTTATGTGTACAGTGTTCGGCCTGTATGTCTGTCTGCAAGCCAGAAGAGGGCACCAAATCTCATTACAGAGGCTGGGAATTGAACTCAGGACCTTTGGAAGAGCAGGCAGTGCTCTTAAGTGCTGAGCCATCTCTCCAGCGCCAACAAAATTCTTACGAAAATAATTATGCTAAGAATTTTCCGAGATAACTACCTGTGAAATAGTTATAGAGAATATTCTTTAAACAGCATAGCTTACTTATTTATTTTTAGTGTGTGTATACGTATGCATGTGTACTTGTAAGTATGTGTGTGCATGTACATACACATGCTTGTGTGGCAGTCAGGATAGCTTGCACACACACACACGTTTTAATTTTTAATAGTTTCCAGAGGCGAGACATAACTTGTTAGAATCATTTGGTTATTATGAAAGGATGTTCAGCTTAAGAACATGTTTCTCCTTTGAACAGCTACCCAGGTGGGTTTCGACAAGTAACAGCTGCACAACTGCATCTGAAGGACCCAGTGGCGGTAAGCTTATTGTTTGTATTGGTCGTCTGGCAGGACTGATATGGACTGTTTTTACCATGTCCCTTTTAATAAAGGCACCACTCAGGGTGATACCTGCTTCACTGTATTACACAGAGTTTTATTAATGCCATGTTCATTATCGTTCAATTCTATTTCCTAATTACCATCATTAGTTACATCAACTCAAAGAATGTAGACACTTTTCTATTTTGGGCATGTCGGTCATGGTCTAGAATAAGTGCTGCAAATACCTTGGGAGAAAGACAAAGGGATATAATGTGTTTGTTTAGTATATTTTAAACTTACCAACTAGTTTGTTTGCCTGATTTGTTGTCTCATTGAGACAACAATTAACAAATGTTAATGGGCTTTTTTATGTCTGTATAGCTCTGTCAGTGGAGGATTGTGTATTTTGAAGATTTAGTGTTAGGTGAATCTAAGTTTGGGATTATAATCTTAGAACAGACAGATCAGCATCAGTGTGTTTGGCCTTCCGTATCTCCAGCAATCCTTCTGACCTTGAGCTCTGTGGTTCTCCTAGTCTCCTTTGGATTTGCATTTACCTGGGTTTTAATTCTATAGTTTAAACTTCCTAACCCCTTCTAACATCCAGTATCCCTCCCAGTATTTCATGGATGAGAAAACAGATCCCTGAAGGAAAGCAGGGCAGCAATGCATTATAAGAAAATAAAAAACAAAACAAACAAAAAAAAACACATACCCAAACAAAAAACAACACAACACAACACAACAGAAGTCAAATGTCAGGATAAATAACAAGAGTATTGAATTGGAACGGCTAAGAAAATATTGAGCAGGTGTGCTTGTTAGAAATGAAACCCAGAGTCTAGGCTTTGTACTAGGCAAACACTCTACCAGTAACCTGCAACCCTAACCCCACAAGATAAATCAAAGAACAGTTAATAAACACCATTGTTAATTAAATATGTATCATTATTAAAATATGTAAAATAATCACTATTAATACGCATTTATTATTAATAAACATTACTATTGGTGTTTATTATTATTTGAATGATATAGTCAACAAAGTTCTAATCCATATGTTTGTCCCACTACTACCAGAACATAAAGTCTTCTTTTGCTGTTTTACAACTTATTTTTCCTTTTCCTTTGACAACTAGCATTTTTTCTTAAATGCATTTGTAATTGAACAAGGTATTACTCCTCCTTATTTTCATAAAAAAGTTGGAGGGAGAATGGATAAGTTGTCATGATGCAACTATTTCTTTATACTCCTTTGAGTTTCCTTGATGATTTACATGTAGGAGAGGGATATTCTATTATAGTCAGACCTAGCAACCATTTAGAAGTTCCACATGTCACCATCTGTACATAAATGCTCAGACACCACTTCTTAGGAACTGGTTAATGTTCTGTTTCATGGCTAGTGTGGTTTTACACTGTTACAGCTCACAGTGTTGTGTTCATCTTACTTGTTATGGCCTGTATAGAAAAATACTAAGGCTGGCCGGCCGGATGACACTCCCCGACATAACTGTTACAACAAAGTACAATTTTAATTGTAAGTTTAAAAGTTTCAGTTAGTTTCTGTTTCTTTGGGTGCGTTAACTGTACACTAGGAGGCAATATAATTCAACTTTTTAATAGTGACACTTAATAAGGTTTGTAAAAACTTTTTTAACATTTTTTACTTTTCAAGTTACCATGCACCAAATGGGTTTAATTATGGCAGCTGTATACACATGTGTCTTTCTACTTTGTTCTAATTAGTTTTGATGAACAAAAACTGAAACATAATGCAAAATGTTGAAGGCTTAGAACATACTTCATTTAAACCTGTTTGCATTATTACCTCATTGAAAGATCTTCATTTGTTAACATTTTATTTATTAATTATTTTCCTGTGTATGAGCGTTTACCTGCATGTGTCATCCTAGTAAGTTATGGAGAGAAGTGGATTTTGGGGGTGATTGCATATACTCTGTTTCTGTTTCTGTTTCTGGGAGTAATACCACTTCATTTGAATGCCTGTAGCCATTAGACAGACAGACAGACAGACAGACAGACAGACAGACAGACAGACAGACAGACAGACAGACAGACGGACGAAATTAGGTCAGTCTTTATCCACAGTCAGTGTCTCTGCTGCTAGGTGAGGCTGATTACAGCCCTTGCTCCACAGCATCATAAATATGTTGTTAAGATGTAACACACTGGCTACCATACAACTAGTAAATTGTTGAACATTCATTGTGGGCGTTGCTATAACTTACTTGTGTCTTAGGGTCAGTGTAACTGCACTTAGATTAGTTTGTGAGTTTAAATCTCACTGGTCTCCTCCTGGAGGAGACGGAATTCAGGTCCCCCTGGATCTTATGTAAACTTAGAAAATGACTTGTGTTGAAAGTTAGCACATAGAAGGGTTATGTCTAGTCCCTCCCATGAGCTCTTTTTCTCGACAAGCAGTAAGCAGGCAGGACCTCTAGAAAACAGTAATATAGACGGGAGTAATGGTTCTTTTCTGGTGTTCCTGTGTAATTTGCTTTGTCTGTGCCTTTACTGTGTTCACATGGAGGAATCTTAGCCGTTCCTTTTCACCTCTGTTGTTTTGCTTTCAGTCCATCCTTGATCTTATCATCTATTAAGTCCTCCGTGTATCTGCTTTTCAGATTGTGAAATTAGCTACTTATGGCATGCTGCCCAAAAACCTGCACAGAAGAACAATGATGCAAAGGTTGCATCTTTTTCCAGATGAGGTAAGTCAGCAGCTCTGAGAACAGTGCTCTAACTCAGTGCTCAGGGAAGCCTTATTTGCTGCTTTCAAGCAGTTGCCATAGGTTTGCCTTCAATAATTGCATCTCCACTTCCAACATATTTATCCTATTTTAAAGTAAACACAGTGCATACACTTAAGAACTCGCACACACAGTGCTAATTATTCCTTTGTTAAACCATTAAGTGACATGTCAATAAAATAAAAATTCAGAAGATCTACAAGTTCTGTTTGCATGTCAGACACTGATTTCTTTTTTTTTTTTTCCTTTTTTGGTTTTTAGGGGCAGGGTTTCTCTGTGTATCGTTGTAGATGAGGCTGGCCTCAACCTCACAGAGATCCTTCTGCCTCTGCCTCCTGAGTGCTGGGATTAAAGGCGTGAGCCATCACCACCTGGCTACTGCTTTCTTTTTAATGGGAACTATTATGAGTGCCCCCTATAAAATGGAGGTCCTCGATGACAGTTTCATCAACTGTGAAAAAATAACTTTGTCTCATTTTATGTGGTAAATAGTAGGCTTTCTGTGGATCACAGATTAATAACTCTAGTTGCTAATTATTGCCCATGACTTAACAAGAATGTTTTAAATTGTGATTTGTACAGGCTAGATCACTGTCTGCATAACCAAACTAAATTCTGAAAAGGAAAAGGAAAGTTTAGAAAGAATTAGTACTGAATACAGCGACCTGTTACATCACTCAGCCGGGTGGAAGTGTGAGCATGAGCCAACACAGCTCCTTCTTACAGCAGACAAGCAGGGAATAAATTAGCTACTGAATTTTCAAAGTCAAATTGCCAGGGTGGCACACATCTGTAACCCATCACTTGGGAGGCTGAGGAAGGATGATCACAAGTTCAAAGCCAGCCTGGGCTATCTAGAGTGTTTCATGACCAGCCTAGGTAAAACCCTGTCTCAAGGAGCTAAAACGGAGAGGGAGAGAAGAAGAGAAGAACCAATTCCAAAATGTGTCACTGGTCCATTGTACTCTTCAGGGATTTATACAAAGAATTTTTTTTTTTTAATTGTGGTGTTTTTTCTCATTCCTTTGGCTAGTTCCTTTTTTTTTTTTTTTTTTTTTTTTTTTTTTTTTTTTTTTTTCCTTTTGGTTTTTCGAGACAGGGTTTCTCTGTGTAGCTTTGGAGCCTGTCCTGGCACTCGCTCTGGAGACCAGGCTAGCCTCGAACTAACAGAGATCCGCCTGCCTCTGCCTCCCGAGTGCTGGAATTAAAGGCGTGCACCACCAACGCCCAGCTTTGCTAGTTCTTAATACTGTTTATTGTTTATTACTTGGAAATATATTTTAAGAATTCTAAGTACCGAATATGCTTGATTTAGGATATTCCAGAAGATATTCTTAAGAATTTAGTGGAAGAGCTTCCTCAGCCACGGAAAGTGCCTAAACGGCTGGACGAGTACACCCAAGAAGAGATAGAGGCTTTCCCAAGAGTGTGGGCTCCGTAAGTGCGCTGTCCTTGTGTCTTTCCTCTCTTCTGCCTCTCAAGCTCAACTTTAAAATAGTAAGATCCTTAAACGTGGTAGGAATAAACAGTCGCTTATTCCCTTTGAAACTCAGCAGCTATTAACTGCAAATAAACCCCATGCCAGGGACGTGCAAGGGTGTTGTTGGAGACTTGGAGGTAACCTTATTTGGAGTGACTGTCTCTTTTAATGGTAAATCCACTGTCATTAACCTAAAGCAGTGAGTCTGGATTTTCAGATTGTTTCGTAAGACAAGAATGTCTCTTAATGAAAAGTCCATTGATTCTGGAATTTTAGTTTTGATCCTAGAAGAAAAAAAGAATAAAACGTTTTCCTCTCTTCCATACAAATTTCCTCAATCTTATGCCGGTAATGACAAGCTGTCTCTATCTAATTGTCTCCAGGCTTCTTTGACCTGGAAATACAGTTGAAGTGTGTGACTCCACTTTCTCAGGCAGTGCCTCCTGGGACCCTTCGCTGGCTTAGAGTCGCCCTTGTAGGCTGTTGTCATGGGCTTTCCCTTTCACTATCGTATTTATCCTTGAGATATGTGCGTGTTTATCTGTTTAGTGTCCTGTGCTCATTTGATTTCACAATAAGACTACATCCTGGTCTCGCTTAGTGCTAAGCACAGAGCCTGGCACACTCGGCAGATTCTTCCCAAGTGAATCAATTAAGATGCACAGTTTTCTTCATCAGCTTTTATAAGTGAAGTTCTAAAAAAAAAATTTAGGAAAAAAAAAAAACAAATTATTTTTCAGTTTTTACAAATATTTATCACTATCCAGAATAACTTAATTCATATTTTTTACTATTCATCTCCCTAAATTAATGACAGTAAAAACAGCAAGAAAGAATTTACAGTACTTTACATATAATTATAGCTACTTATCCTCTGAGCAAACTAATAAGATAGTATAGTTTGATACCCGTTTTCTATAAATTGGAAAATATAGGCAGAGAAGGGTGTGGATTAGTCACTGAAATCACATAATCATAAGTGTTAGATTCTGGATTGAGCCGAAGGTGACCAGCTCCTGGGTCATCCTCCAAGCTGTAGTGGTAGAGTGCCCCCATTGCCCTGTGCATCTACGCTGTGCCAAACTAAATGTGTCAGCTGCTAGTGACTGCCTACCTGTGGATGTAAGTACTGAACAGTCAGTGCAACTGAGAAACCCCACCCAACTCGTGGAGGTAGTACTTGCCACATGTTCTCGGGCCTCAGTGAAAATCCTTCAAAATTAACCTGGATAACTTCCATACTTAGGCTTAGATTTGCCTTTATGTGACCTAAGTCTATACCCCTAAGCAAACCCCTCATCTGAACTTACCTAGTACCGGCATGCTTGGTAATATAGCCTTGTTTTATGAAAGTATATACATAGAAAGAATCCCAGATACTCAGCTTTGTTCAATCGCATTTTAAAAACAGTAACTAACCTGTCCTATCAAGTCCTATCAAGTTGCCTTCTGTGACAGCCTCCCATATATAAGTATTCCATGTCTAATGGCCTCATAGAATCACCATCAGAAGTAAGTTTATAGTCCTGACAGGAGAATCATAGTAGCACTTTTTACCCTTATCTAAGTTTAACAAAAGCAGTGTGGCAATATATCAACATTGAAAACTAAATCTATTTAATATTGTTATATCAAGCAGTACTGGTCACCCTGCTTACTGTAACTGAGTGTCTCCACTAAGTAAATAGACTTAGAAAGGGCTTTGCTGTGATTATTTTTAAGGAGATCCTCAGTGGAAGCTGGAGCCGCTTGGTTTAGTTTTGAGTTTACTGCTGTGGGGATGGATTTTCCTGCCCTTTCTCTCCATAGTCCCCTGTAGCAGGAATATGCATTAGACGTTAGGCTTTTCTTTATGGCTCATTAAAGTTGTGGTCTTTTCTCCTAAGTAGTTATACAACATATGGTAACTTCTATTGCCAAAATAGTAAATGGATATGCATTTACTGAAACTTTATCTTGTATAGGTGTATTACTCATTTAACATAAATCATTCAAAATGTCGTTTTCTCTGCATAGTACATCCGCCATCAGGTTCGGGTAGTTTTTAGTGATGAAACACATGTGACCAGGAACAGCTTCATAGACAGCTGGCTCTGGCCAGCTGCAGGAATGAACCCTGCACCACTGTTACTGTGTGGCAAGGAATAGACTTGAATTTGATGTAATTTTAATAAGCTTAAATTTCAGTAACCACAAGTGACTGCCTTGCTGGGCTATACCATTGATGTTTAGCATTTCCTAAATTCTGCATAGTTTAAAAGTAAAATTAAAGTGTCTCAAACACCATTCAATTCTATGCACTGAAAGTAGACTTTCTTATTTTTTGAATGTTCACCTTTCTGGGATGAAAACCTCTCTCCTTTTGGAGGAAGGATAAACTTTTATTCCACCAAAAATAGCTGAACCAAGAATATAGTCTTAGTTTGGAGTATAACCACTAAAAATGATGCAGGGTCCAACTGACGATGGATCTGCAGACATGACTGAAGCAGGTGTCCCTGGACCACACCCGGAGTGGTGTGTGTGTGCGTGCGTGTGCGTGTGCGTGTGCGTGTGCGTGTGTGTGTGTCACTGGTAATAAAACTTGTATGGGGATATTTGTTGGCATTGGGAATAGGGAAATTTACAGACTTTTCTCTTGGAGGCTAAAACTTTTAAACAACAGGTAATAGTTGCCAACCTAAACATTAAGCCTGCAGGTGATTAATAAGTTTGATTTCATCTTAATTAAAAACTTTCATTGTTGGGATTTCATTTAAATCAGTAATTCTCAATCCATTTTACCCTTTGGGGGGTCAAATGACCACAAAGGTCCTCTAAGACCATCGGAAAACATAGATTTTTATATTACTATTAGTAACAGTAGCAAAATTATAGTTATGAAGTAGCAAGAAAAATAATTTTATGGCTGGGGGGTCACCACATGAGGAATTGTATTAAACGGCCTCAGCAATGGGAAGGCTGAGAACCACTGATTGAAATTGTTTTAGTGCTTACAGTGGTTGGGTTCTTTTAGGCCTACTCTCAGCATGTGCTAAGGCATTTTTTCCTAGTTATTGATTATTTTTTTTTCCTTGTTTGTTTTTTGTTTTTCATGACAGGGGTTCTCTGTGTAGCTTTGGAAACTGTCCTGTAACTCACTCTGTAGACCAGGCAAGCCTTGAGCTCAGAGATCCACCTGCCTCTGCCTCCCAAGTGCTAGGCTTAAAGGCGTGTGCCACTATCACCCAGCTGATTAGTCTTTTTTAAATAATGGTAGCAGAGAAGAGATAAAAATCTATTGATCATCACTTTTTTAAAGTAAAGCCATTTTTCCTTATTGGTAATATTGGCTGTCCATCTCACTTCTTTCATTAATGGGTAAATTTGTCATGTTAGTGTCTTTTACACCTAAAGAATACAGAATTTTTAGGGGGGGAAATGCTATAAAGTTATATTTTATGCTCTAGAAAATACAAGTTAGGTGTATTAGGTGCCTGAATGTACAAGTGTAATTGTGGGGTATGCACTTGGAATTTCTCCTTATTTATGAGAAGAAATTAAAAAATAACAGGACTATTCTTTCTTTACACTCCAGTTGCCTGAAATTGTAGCTTTGAAGTGAACAATTGTTTTAATACTATCAGTAATTATTTCCATAATTTTTGTAGTTTTGCCAGCATATTACATAACTCCAATAATTATATACTCTGTGGTGCTCTTGCTGAAATGGAGAATTTTTATTGGCTCATTTTAGACCTCTTTCATTTTGAGTTTTGCATAGTTCTGCAGGAGAACTGTTACTTGGAAAGACTACCTTGGTGGATGCTTTTATCTTGAACTGCCTTGCATTTTCATCCTTCACTTGTTAAGGATGATTTGTAGTAAACAAAATTCACCTTTCTAGAGAAACTGAGTGGAGAGTTTGAGCGTCTTTTGTAACAAGTTTTTCTCTGTCCTGCCAGCCAACTCCCAAATAATGACACAGAGCTTAGTATTGATTATGAAAGCGCCACCTTAGCATAGGCTTGTCCCATTAGTTAAATTAACCTGTAACATAAATTAACCCATTTATATTAATCTGTGTTTTATATCATGGCTTTTTATCTTTCTTTCATCTTGCACCCTGTTTCTTCTTCCTCTCTGGCTGGCGACTCCCACCTTCTTCCCATAATTCTCTCCCTCTCTGCCCGGAAGTCCCCCCCCCCCCCCCGTACCTCCTTCTGCCTAGCTATTGGCCATTCAGCTCTTTATTAGACCAGTCATAGTGACACATCTTCACTCAGGGTACAGAGCTCCTCCAGCAGTCAGTGAGTGGTGCTTGGACATTAACAGTGAGAACCCCGTATTCCCCATGTAACACAGCTGCCGAGCATGCTACTGGAAAGGGGCCTGCTGGGGGGGGGGGCACACGTAATGAGGACGACCACGAGTGGTCTTGGAATTGCCTTCCCACGGAGTTGGAGTGGGCTTAGAGTGTTTAATGAGTAACCCACTTGATGCTGCAAAAGCAAAGTGGGGCTCCAGGTGCTGGGAACAGTGGCCCCAGGAAAGACCCAAAGGAGTGCCCTGTTCAGGCTGCAGCTGCTAAAGGGAGCAAGGCTTCAGCTTAGTGTGTGACCTCTGACCTGGAAGCCATTCCTCCTAATAATGTGCATATTACCACTTTTACTGTCATTACTGTTAACAAGAGTTTTACCGGTGCCCTTATAAAGCATGCTTTAGCTCATAAACTTGAAGATAGTGAAGAAAGATTTTACCTAATCCTGTAAGGAGCGGGGATCTGGGTTGAGAGCTTCGGGGTTTTCTATGACTGTGCTACTAGCGTGGTCATGTGGCATTTTCCCACAAGACTCAAGTTAATCTACTGTTCCTCACAGTCAGGAGCTATTAGCAGAACTTAAGGAAGAGGGCGCTCTCCAACGTTCCTATTTATTTCAACCAGGCCATCACCTGGGGATTTGTAGTGCTGCCCTTTGCTCACATGGGGCCTTCTAAGCAGCTGCTGTTCTAGCTATGAACAGAGACGTCAGTTCTACGTGAGAAAAAGAAACTTGTGATTTTAGAGGTTTTGTTTTGTTGTTTTTTTTAAAGCATATTAAACTTGCATCCAAGGTCCAAGGCTGACCTGTGCGAGTCCGTTTTCTCTTGCCCTGGTGTGAGATCCAGGGATCAATGTTAAGTCATCAGGCCTGCGCACTGGCACCTCTACCCACTGAACCGCAGACCAGCCTGAGAAACGGAACTTTTCAGTTACTAAGTACATAGATACTAGGCACAGGGAGACTGTGGTCTACTTTCCAGACTGCTTTGAAGTTGTCTCTTCTCTCTTGTGATACTTGGGTTTGAATGTGTTTTAGAAGTGCTGTCCTTAGGTGTTTGTAGTAAACAGTCGCTTCCATTTTAAATGGGAAAGTGATCTTTTTTCTTCAACCTGGAGAAAATGAAATAATGGCTCATGAAGAAATAAACTTGGTTTTTGTCTTTCAGACCTGATGATTATCGGCTGTAGGAAAGCGGAGATGGTGAAACAACAGCAAGAGACTGGATGCTTCCTAGGGAAGCCATGACCCAGGACAGAGAGAAAACCGCACTGGCGCTCCTGTGGGAACAGTCAAAGGCAGGACCCAGTGGGATATTGCAGTAGAACATCCTGCATACTACCTTACACAAGTGTCTTACGGAACCTGATTGAAACGCTGTAAATGTTAATAAACCTGCTAACTAAGTTGTCTATTCAGTATGTCATTTACTGGAAACATAGCCGCTCTACAACCTGCAGTTATAAGTAGCCAACATCCCCATCAGTGTGTATTTCCTCACCAAACAGATTACTGTCCTTATACCTGGGGACAGGCCCATCCTCCCTGTGCCTTTCTTTACCTGTTGTGTGTAAGGTAAATTGTAACTCCCATTCTGCAGAGCTCATCGTTGGGCTCAGTAATGTTCACTCTAACGAGTATATGCTGCTGTCATCTCTTTCTGTGTCCTACATAGCCAGTCCTGTTCTTTGTGGTCTTAGGAGATGCTAGAGGCTGTAGCAATTGGAGGTCAGCTCAAGATGAGACTCTTCTGACGGTGCCTTTCATGAAATATCCCTGTGTTGGCGACTAACTCATGTTCCCGTGAGTAGTTCCAATGAGCTCATTGTTTAGCAAGCCATGCACAGGTGAAATCGTTGCTTTGGTTTGTTGGTACCCTGTTAGGCCAGTCTTACAGAATCTTCATTATAGCTGTGGCTCTCTTTCCGGGAACTTATGGGCAGTTCCCCTCTTGGCCAAGAATGACTGGATACATGTGTACATGTGGAAGCCAGTGTTATTTTATGTCCTGTGGTGCTACGAAGGCTGGTTCCTAGTGTCTGGGAAAGATGGGGCTGAGTCTTTGGGAGAAGAGAACAGTTGCAGAAGGCAGTGAGGAAGACAGCCTGGGTAATATTCTCAGCCACCATCCGCTGAGTCTGCATCTGATTTCATAGTGCATGCGCCATAACATTTGTGTGAACACACACCGGAAGTCTCACAGCTAAGTAGCAAGCAATCATGAATGTGATGAATCAGAGGACATAACATCTTGTTTGTAGTTTTGTTGAAACCAGCTCGGTATTATTTCAGTCATTTACCATGGCAAACACCAAAAGCCTCAGACAAATTTTAAAACATTAAATATAGAACAGTTTAAGAACTGTATGAGTAAGAGAAGAAATGCTAAAAGGGTTCAGTTTCAGTTACCTGGTGTCCTCAGTTGCTGGTGTAGTTGAAGGTGACTTCTGCAGTCTGCATGGGTGTGTCCTCAGGAGCTGGCTCAAGTTTAGGGGAAGATAGTGAATCCCAGCTCTTGCTTTCTTAAGGTTTTAGTACAGGTCATAGAGGCACCTAGAAGGTCTTTCCATCCAGGCTAAAGGATTGATTACAGCACCTGGTTTTACCTTTCATACTTTTAGTTCTTTGTTTCCCAGGAACTCGCTGTGGAAAAAACAGCCAATTCTGAATTGTGTTATCATTTGTATGGCCTGTAATTGTGTACAATGCTTTTTCATAGCAGAGAGAACTCAGATAGCTCTTTGCCCAGCTATCGTTTTATAAGGCAATATGTGATTTCCCCCCCCCCAAATAGATTCTAGATTAGAAGTAATGGGAATGTCTTTAGATGAGAGATCCAAGGACTTTAGTCATTTATACGATTGATTTTTTTTTTACAGTTCTATTTATTTAGTAATCTTCAATCCAGAAGACTGACAACCATAGGCACAAGGAAAGTTGTGCAACAAAAAGGCAGATTTTACAAATAGATTTAAGTATGTGTTCACTAAGATTAGTTTTACATCATTGTGTAATTTAGCAAAAATGCTACAAGAAGGAAGAATTCATCTGACAGAAGCTTCCCTGCTAGGACAGTGGCTTTCTGACAGTCGCAGCAAAGCCACGAGAGCTGGAGGGTTGTAATGCCTCATGATTAGCATTATCATCACTTAGGACTATAGCAAGTGAAATGCTAAATATCATAAACATGTTTTAAAATAAACACAACCGGTAGTCAGTAGTCAGTGGAGTTGACTGTCGCCATCATCTTTAGAGTCCGTGTGATGTGAGAATGTGAATCTAAAGTTCACCTCCTCTTCCTAGAACAGGAGTGGTTGGAAGCTCCTGGACAGAGCACTGTCCCTCCCATCAGAATCATCTTCCATGCCGAATGCTTTTGTCCTTTTAGTTTATGACGCCATCTGGCTTTCCTTATCCTTCAAGGAAAACGACCTAGTTCTGAGTGTTTAGTTATCATCCTTTATACTGGGGTGTTTTCCTTTTATAGAAATGGCTTATATACTTCTTATTTATTTTTTGGATAACAAGTCCTTATTTTACATTTTTATGGGATGCCAAGTACTTATTTTGTAAGGAGATAGCGGATGTTTTCCAAAGGGATAAATCTTAGAAGAAAACTGAAGCTTTAGTTAATTGTCAATATATTAAATAGATTTAAATACTCAGCCATTAAAATTAGTTCCACGATCATTATTTAATTTGGTAGGAATGTTCCAAGTGGGAAAAATTCTCTTTAGAACATTATACCCTATGTTAAGGCAGTGGATATCTAACAAGCAAAGGTTTGCCTAATGGAAATCACGTATAAAATGTATACAAACCTAATCACAAGTTTAAATGTCTCATTTAATAACAGGAAAATGCCCTTGTTTTTCTGAGCCATTTTAAAACATTACTAAGTATCAGCATTTTTTAAAAAATTTTATTGTAAACAAAATCAAGCAACTTTGTCTCAAGATACAGAATTTTGGTCTTGGAATTTTTAATAGCTTTTGTATTACAAACAGTTTGTCAGTTATAATCCTGCCCATTTCCCATGTTTGGTGCTTACACACTTTGTATGGCATTTTGATCCTCTAACATTTGCATCCAGTTCCATTTCGGAACAATTTCTAGCATCCAACGTCTTTTTTGCAATCAGAAGCATTTTCCTTTCTTCACCCTTCTTTTACCAAAGTTATATTGCATAACTCTGAACTTTACTTGGTAGTTTTTTTCTATTATAGAACTTAAAAGGCATTTTAAAGATAATTTTAAATGGAAACGTGCAAAATAAAATTCTAATTAATATACATGTATTTTTAACTTAGAACCTGTTTTGGAAGGGAATCCTTATCAAGATCTATATGTATATAACATTACATATCATTGTTTAGTGAAACCTTTATCTTATGGCCCTAATCATCATGCTATTATCTGTATAATTCCTGAACAAAAACTGGGTCAAAACTCAATTGAGGTTTCCTGAGTTAACCAGGACCCGATGGAACTTACTATATAAATTTAAATTGTTCTATTTTATGTACAAAGCATTATCTATGACTTTCATTAGAAGTGTCCACTTATAAAAGTATTCTCCTCTCTGCCAGTTCCTAAAACTTGGAAAAGGAGGTTGGAGAGATGGCCCAGCAGTTAAGAGCACTTTCTGCTGTGTGACAGGAATTCAGGTCTCAGCGCCCAGGCCAGTTCCTGAAAGAGTCTCACTTACCCAGCCCCAAGAGACTCAGCCACCTGGAAGACTCTAGATAACCCTGGGTTACCTCACTATAGTGCCTCCTAAAGGAGCATGGTGACACTGCTGTTAGCTGGTCATCCCACTGTGGGGTTCAACCAAGACTTAGCAGGAAAATTCAGAAAATGCTCCGTTACAAAGCAGGGCCTTATGTATAATCTTCTTGTGGCCACACTTTAAACTTTGCTTATTCTAATTCTCCCTCTAACAAGGTAACTCCTTGGAGCCACAGTTGGAGACTGTGGTGAACGGTACCACATGGTGGCCTAGAGGATGCCAGTTCTAGAGGAATGCTGCCATCTTTAAAGGTGCCTGGAGAGTCGAGTTGGGGTTTTGTTTGTTTTTGTAAGATACAACAGATGAACTAGCTTTAAAACTGAAGGGACCAGCTTCCCTTTTGGCAGCCATAACGGCCAAACACGTGCTTCTATGACCTTGTCCTAGACACTAGAAAGTCAGATGCCTGCCTCGTGACAAGGAAACAATCAAAAGTTAGTCACTAGAAAGTCAGATGCCTGTCTCGTGACAAGGAGCCAATCAGAAGTTAGCTGGTGGCGCTATGCTTTACGACCCTGGGTGTGCTTTACCGACAAGCGCACAGCAATGACGCGCAGAGCATAGCAACCACCCTGGGAGGGCCTATGGGCCATAACAACCAGTTGACCAATCAACACAGGGCAAACCCTCCAAGCCTGGAGGCACACCAATCCTGAGCCTGTGTGTACCCCTAAACACTCCCCTTACACTGCCCTATAAAGATCTGTCCACAGCGGCTTCAAACTGTCTTTGCTAGCCATCCGCCATGGTGGGTGGGTCAAAGACCCGAGCTAACATGAGGTTAGCTCATTAAATTACAATAAAGCCTCGTGCAGTTTGCAGCAAGCTCTCGAATCCACCTGGTGGTTGGGGTGACCGCGAACGTGGCCTGGGACCCCGGATACTTGAGTTTTCGGGGGTCTAACAAAACAAAACACAACAAAATCCCGACAGTGCTTCCTGCCTTTCATCTCTGCCCTTCCAATCTAGAGCTAGGCTCTGTCATTCTGCATGGGCCTCTTACCACCACGCTACAGTTGGCCGAGTTGTGTAGCCACCTTCTCCTGAGAAGAGGGGTTTAGTATCTCATTCAGCCAAGAGCAAGGCTAAGTGTCAGGACTCTCTTCCTGTAAACAATTTCCGTTGTGGAACAAGTAGCGTGATCAAGAACCATAGCTTAGAAGACCCAGAGGGATTTTCAGCCAAGCCATGCAGGGTGGAGTCTGGACTGGATAGAACCCTAACACAGTATCGGCTTTCCAAGACAGACATGAAGGCTTCATGTCAGCATAAGAGATAGCGTTTCCCTACTCTGCCCAAGACATCTGGACAGAGGGCCAAGTAAATTTGCAGCCCCTGCTGCTGTTTGGGGCTTCACCTTGCAAGACTGTGACTCTGAGATAGGCACCAGTAAAGGAGATGGTCAACTCCAGCTGAGGGCCAGTTTTTAGCAGGCTACCAGCCAGCAAGTTTCAATGTGTATTTTTTTTACATGAAGGAAGCATTAATGGGGCCCCTGAAGAGACAAGCATTTGTAAACAGGCCATTTGGATGACTAGGAACTCTTTGATTTCAAACAAACCTGATTGGACTCGACGTTTGCTACTGTCGGGCTTCGATTCCAGAATGAATTCCTCTTAAACCCTCACAGACAGTGATTATACAGTGTGGGTACACGTGTGCTTCACAGGCTCCAGGAACTGTGCTCCAGCCCCTCAGACTGCATTAAATCCTTGCAAATGGAGGCTTTGAAATTGCTATGCCATTTGGCGGCTTCTGCAGCCATCACAAAACCGAAAGGAGTCTGTCCAGCTCTTCAGAGGGAATCGAGATTCACATAACCCAAATAAAATATTTGGATAACTTGCTAAAACAATATTCCCCAGGACTTTTCCCATTAGTATGCTGTTACCTTCCTGGTGTGTAGGCACAGCCAGTAAATCGTAGAGAGAAGTGAATGCGTGTATTCTTTACAAAGTTGACCTGGAAGTCTAAACTCCAGAAGTGCTGAGTAAGCAGTGCCCTCGCCAGTCTGTACTAACTACGCTACCTTTCCTCTCGGTCATTCGGGCAACATATGTGTCCCAGCACTTTGTACCTAGAGGAGATGCACATGCAAGTGAAATGATTCTTCCTGCTGTGGACCTCACTCCAATGAAGGAAGGCGGGTAAAGTAAAAATCTTAATATGGACGTTAAACCTCAGTTACACATAGTTACATAGTAGACTTTAAGTGTGAGATGCCTCGGCTGTTACCTGCACAATGTGACCACCCCAAAACAGTATTTTTTCATTCGTGTATGCATGAGAGACAGATGGGGTTCCACTGATTGCAGCTAGGCTTAGTGGGGCACTCCTGCACCATTCAGCTCGGGTCCAAGTCTTGTCCCTGTGAAGGGACCAGCTCCCCTTTCGGCAGCCATAACAGCCGAACATGTGCTTGCCATAAACTTGCCTTGGTCACTTAGAGGTCAGATGCCTGCCTTGTGACAAAGAACCAATCAGAAGTTAGTTAGTCACTAGAAAGTCAGATGCCTATCTCCTGACAAGGAACCCATCAGAAGTTAGTCAGTCACTAGAAAGTCAGATGCCTGCCTGGTGACAAGGAACCAATCAGAAGTTAGCTGGTGGCGCTATGCTTTATGACCCTGGGTGTGCTTTACCGACAAGCGCACAGCAATGAGGCACAAAGCATAGCAACCACCCTGGGAGGGCCTATGGGCCATAACAACCAGTTGACCAATCAACAGAGGGCAAGCCCTCCAAGCCTGGAGGCACACCAATCCTGAGCCTGTGCATACCCCTAGACACTCCCCTTACGCTGCCCTATAAGATCTCTTGGGAGGCCCTAGGAGCTGTCTTTGCTAGCCATCCGCCATGGCGGTGGGTGAAAGACCTGAGCTAACATGGGGTTAGCTCGTTAAATTACAATAAAGCCTCATGCAGTTTGCAGCAAGCTCTCGAATTCGCCTGGTGATTGGGGTGACCATGGTTGTGGCCTGGGACCCCGGATACCTGAGTTTTCGGGGGGGGGGGTCTAACACCTGGTTATCCCTGCCTCAGTCTCAGGCAGGAAGGGAAATGAGTGAGCGAGCTGGACCGGCAAGCGTGTGGGTACCAATTACTCCCTGGCTGCTGTGAGTCAGCCATGGGCTTGGGAGGTCTTCCCATGAGATGAAAGGGATGCACGGTGGATGTTTTTCTATTTCATCTATCCAGTTGCAATGAGAAGAGGGCTAAGAGGCATCAGAGTGTCACGAGTAGGGCATACTCCAGAGCAGGAAAACATTTGACAAAAGCTTCAAGGAGGGACATTATCTGGGAAAAGAGGATTGGAAGCATACAGGAGCAGCTAGCACAAGCACCCTAATCAGCGACACATCCACCATCTTCAGAGAACAGAGGTTACAATGAGCAGCCACGAGGCAAGTCGCAGAGACAGAGTGGAGATCAGGAGTGTTGTAAAGCAGTTACGGACCCTGAGAGGACACAACAGGACTTCTCTTGGAAAGGTTGTGATAATTGACCATCGGGAGGCAAGGACAGAAGCAGAGAGACAGTCGGAAGGGAAGGGAAGGGAAGGGAAGGGAAGGGAAGGGAAGGGAAGGGAAGGGAAGGGAAGGGAAGGGAAGGGAAGGGAAGGGAAGGGAAGGGAAACCATCTTGGGCCAAGGTAACAGCGGAGGGCAGGGGAGAAGAGGCTGTGTTGCGTGCGTTGGGTTTGACGGTAAACCCTGGGAATGGTGGCGATAGGATGACAGCACATGGAGCTACATTTGCCTAGAGCTTCCCCTGCCACGCTATACCAGTAAGAGCAAAGAAGGTAGAGAAGGAAGCAGATTGATCAGGCCGTACTAACAGAGCCCAGCAAGGTGTAACTGGATCGTCCCACATCAGGCCTTGCCCACTGCGCTGTTCCTGAGTTTGAAATGGTCCTGAGGCAGCTGGCAGCATCAACCAGAGGTCAAAGGCAGCAGCCTTATCCACTGAGCTGAAAGTGGCCCGTGAATATTATCAGCTTAGAGTTGGCACTAGGCAGAGATGGGCTGTATATTGCAACTTAATAAAGGTGTGTGTGCATGTGTCTGTCTGTGGGGTGTGTGTATGTCTGTCTGTCTGTGGTGTGTGTGTGTGTGTGTGTGTGTGTGTGTGTGTGTGTGTGTGTGTGTGTGTGTGTAGTATGCCAATACAAATCTATCAATGCTGCCAGTCCTAACGAAGTAAACTCAGCAAAGTATGGTCTTCTATAAGCCACTTCTAAGTTACACGGGATAGAAAAATGAGAAACTTCTGTCCTCAAAGAGATCTCTGATGCACACAGGACCACTGCCTTGAAAACAGAATGTAAAGTGTTAAGTAGGCACCATTGTGGATTATGTCAACGAATATTAACAGCAGTTCTGTGACCCGGATCCTCCATTGCTGCAGTAACCCGGTATTAGTTACGAATGCTCTATTGAAAGAATTCATAATACCTTGTTTGAGTTATTATGAAAGAAACATGAGGGTAGGAAGCAATGGAATGAACAGAAATTGTGCTGAGGAAGGTCTCCAAGGCCCTGCCTGCCTCAGATTTTACAAGATAAGGTGCTGGGGACTCACTTTATAGTGCTTTTCAAAGTTCTAGAAAACAAAAATTGTGCCCCTTGATTTTGAATATTTGTTTATGACAAGTCAAGCTTAGTTCATAATCTGTTTTGGAGGTACCCAGTTCCTGATGTCACAGTGTGTGCGAACATGTCCAGGGATCAGTCTGTTACATAGTAAGTGGGGAACCATTGGGAAACCCAGATGGTCTCTTGTTTCGCTAGCTTCCCTCCTCTCCCTGCCCCTTAAATGCCATGATCTTTGGGGTTCTGCACTGGTACCTACAGAGAGGTCAGTTACCTCTCTAGCACTGGTACCTACAGAGACACACCTTGGTCAGTTACCTCTCTATAAGCATTATAAGTTCTTAGTGTGTAATGAAGTGTATACCTTCAGATCTGTACAAGCCTACTCTCCTGAGATACAGGCTTGTCTCTGTAGTAGACTTTTCTAGCTGAATGTTTCCTAACCCTCTCAAATGAGCTATCATATGAGAAACCCAACCTTTGCCTCCATTTGTATCTTCTGTTTTTCATTTACACGAGTCAGAAATTTGGAATATTTACTAAATTGATCCTTCATGCAGAATTTGCCATATCCAAAGTTAAAAGTCGTCTGTTGCTGATAGCAAGGCACCATGTGTTTAGCATCTTAAAGCAACACTTACAATCTCTCCTTCGTTGAGGGCAGGTCCTGGGCATGGTTTTCAGGGTCCTTTAAGAGTCTATGAAAATGTTACTCTTTGGGGGTGGAATGTCAGCTGAGTGATCGCAGCAGGACCCGCTTAAGCTCATTCTGGCTGATTATGGAAATCATTCAGTAGCACCGACATTTTATGCTATGATTCCACTCTTCTACATCTTCTTGGGGTCCTCTGTATCCACTGGAAACGGAAAAAGTGACAGACGGAAACCATGCCACACTTTTTAACTTTCTTTGTTTTGAAACCACTGTGTTAGTGAGAACGTGTCTTGCAGTCATACAGAAGCTGTCTGGGACGTGAGAACCTAATTTGTACCCTAAAAGCAGAGAAAATAAGTTTAACTGTGTCCAGCTAGTCTCAGATAGGGAACCAATAAGCCGGGCTTTACTACCTAGACACGAGGGTCTGTGTGCAGAGTTAGGGTGATAAGAGCTCCAGATCAAGGAGTTGAGAAAAGAATTGCAAGGACAGCAGCTGTGAAACTGGCATGTTTCAAGGAGAACAGAGCAGTTGGTTTCCAAGCGCAACTGTGTGAGCCGCAGTCAGTGCCTGTCTGTTTAGCACAAGTGTAAACACGGGGCTGGGACTGTAGCTCAGCAGTAACTCAAACTCACCAATCTAGAGTGCATGAGGCCGTGGGTTCAATCTCTAACATCATAGAAATACCATAAAGGTGTAAACGGTAGCCTGTCTACCAGCCAGCAGTATCCTTTTTGCCTTATCTGGAAAAGCGATAGCCAAAACCACTAGCCTGTTTCCTCACTGCCAATGTGCTGGGAGAATAGGCCACCCAGTGAATTGTCAACTGTTTGCCCTCTCCAGCCTTGAAAGCCAGCATTAGCAGGTACAGATGCAGTCCACCCCTCGATAGGGACCTTAGGTGTTTCGGACAAGCGAACTTCCCCAGCACTGTAGAATAAATAGCATTGCTACTTGCATAGCGAGCATTTGAACTGTATCCAGCCTTTGAGCTTCTCTGTGGCTCCCAATCCCCAGAGTTGGGGCTGTGAGATAAGAGATACACACTCAAGTGGAATGGACATAGATACTGGCAGCGCTCCAGAAATACAGCAGGCTCACAGTGAGCTGAGGAGGTTGCAGTCGCTGGGCTTCTACTTGTCTTGCCCGAATTTGGTACATATGTGAAACTCATTTCTGTCTGCCTCAAAACTTGCCAGTTCATAGGCCCGATAGAAAGGTGTATATGGAGAAAAAAAAAAAAACTGGAAAAGAGGAAATTGTGAACATTTGAAAAACTCAATTTTCTTGACTAAGCAATAAAATGCATTCAAATACCAGTGATTTTTTAATAATGAAAGACGATTTGGTTAATAATGTATAGAGCATCAGTTTTAGAACAAATCAGAATATAATCTTATTAAGACTCTGAATTGGGGGCAGTTGACTATTGAAAATTGGAGACAAATGTGTTTAAAATGTGTTTATTATTTATGCTTCTCTTTCTACCTTGTTTTTTTATATTAAAAAAAAACCCACTCAGTACTGAATTTTGACCTTAACATATTTTCATTGTGTAGCTTTCATTATAAAACTCCTTTCAAGTTAGGTGAATAACATGCACTCTTACTGTATTGGTCATGGGTAGCTTTTAATCAACAAGGAAAGAAAAGAAATTAACAAGAACACCAAAGCACAGTTATTCATACTACCATGTGTTTTTTATTACATGATAAAATACAGAAGTAAATCAAACCATCAGTACATCCGTAAGCAGTGCCAAAGCAAACCATCCCACCAGCCCTGGCAGAGTGCTGAGCCTGCTGCCCCTTTCTGTATTTAAAGATACTGTTGCCCAGCCCCTTTCTAAATATCAGTGGGTCCTTTTTTTCTTCACTCAATCCCTATTATAATGATAATTGAAAAGAATATATTTTCTTGTGAAGTTCGACTGCATTCTGTAATCGTTTGTGGTTTTTCCAGTAAATGCCTAAAGACCTGAGAGCATAAACCTGTCGCAAAGTATTTTTCAAACTATACAGAAAGCATTTTTTTAAAAATATTTTTGCTTACAATCCCAAACTCAGGAGGTAATCACAGACACTCAAAAAAACAAGCAGGGCTGAACATTTGGCATTTTTGAGTTGTCAGTTTTTCAATATGGATAGGTGAAAAACATTATGAAGTTAATATAGTTAATATATTTCTCTAATGAAATTCTCCAGCCAAATAAAGGAAAACCGTTATAAGTATATTCTTTTCTTTTTTTTCTTTTCTTTTTTTTTTTTTTTTGTGCTCAGGATGTCCTAAAGAGGAGCGCAATTCTCTAAACTGAGTTTGAACCCTTCCTTCCTTTAGTGTTTCCAATGCCACACCAAATTTGAATTGACAGCTATGCTTTCTTGACCCAAATATTTTGGTCGTACCTTGGAAACCTCCACTCTTTATTTGAATGTCACTTCTTGGTGAGGACAGGCCCCAAGAGATTAAGTGCAGACTGGCTGTCAGAGCCTAAATGAGTCATCCCAACCCTCCACCCATTTCACTCTCTGCGAGAATAGTCATGTACCTCCTCTGGAGAGAGCGGGACCTTCAGGGATAGCACCGCGTTTGAACAGATTCCTCTCTCCCTCACCTTTCTGTCTCTCTGAAATTAGTAGTCACCGACTTCCTCAGCTTGAAATCCTGAAGCCATGCTTGCCTTGTTCATATCTCTACCCCATATCCCATCAGGCATCACATTCTACCCATAATCCCTCTTTGACTGTCCACAGAGAGTCCGCTTATGACCCCACCCCTGCACCGCTGCTGCCTACTGGCTATCACTGAAATACAGTAGCAGGCAGCAGAGTATATAGAGGGAAGAGCTCATAAACCATGAAATAAGTCAATCACAATGAAAATCCCTGCTCTGCCTCTTCTTTTTTCTACATAGATTCTTGTTTTCTGAATTCTAACACTTAAGGAAATGCTTACCTTGACATCCGGAAACCAGTCTACTGCAGTGTTCCCAGAATCTGAGTTCACATGGGAGTTCCTCCTCACCCAAGTCCATCTTATACATGTGTCAAAACTGCTCCAAAGTAATCATTCCAATTAGTTAGTTGACCCCCTCGGCTTGAAAGCATCCACTGACAGAATTCTTATTGCCCTTGGGTAAAAATCTGAACATTTTAGCATGAAATAAAACACCTTGAATTTGGTTGTAGTGGTTTGAATAAAAATGGCCCCCCATAGGGAGCAGCACTATTAGGTGTGACCTTGTTGGAGGAAGTGTGTCACTAGGAGGTCTTTGAGGTTCAGGTGCTCAAGCCTGGACAGTGTGTCTCAGTCACTTCCTGCTGCCTGTAGAACTCTCAGCCACCTCTCCAGCACCATGTCTGTCTGTGTGCCACCATGCTTCCCATCATGGCAATAATGGGCTAAAACTCTGAACTGTAAGCCAGCCCCAATTAAACGTTTTCCTTTATAGGAGTTGCCATGGTCACGGTGTCTCTTCACAGCAATTGAAACTATAAGTATGACACTGGTCCAAGCTGTCTTCCTTATTTCTCTTAGAACAACAAGTCAAGGAGTTCGTGTGACATCATTCTTGACTTGTTCCTTAGCATCCTAACATGGCTGAACATAAGGCATAATTCAAAGTTGGGTGGCTGGAATTTGCGTGCATGAAGAGATGAATACATGCACACATGATTGAATAAACTTAAGGGAAGATAAGATTAAAATATTTCCCACACATCCGAAATGTTTACTGAATCTGAATTTGCAAGATAAGATTAAAACATTTCCCTCACATACTGAAATATCTAATAAATCTGAATTTGCAAGATAAGATTAAAATGTTTCCCTCACATACTGAAATATCTAATAAATCTGAATTTGCAAGCTGCTATGAAAGCCGATCTGTTATTCTCTGCCTTGTGTCTAAGGAAAATCTTTCCCTGCTCTAAGTAGAGGGCCCTGTTCCTTTGTCAGCCCTAGTAAGAGGGGATGTGCCTAGTCTTACTGCAACTTGATGTGAAATGTTTGGGTGATATTCATAGGATGCTTGTCCTTTTCTGAAGGAAAGTAGAGGAGTGGTTGGGGGGGGGGGGCGCTCAGAAGGGAGATGGGGCCAGGGACAGGGAGGAGAGGCAGGAGGAAAGCTGCCATCGGATATAAAATAAATACATTTTTTTAAAAATTAAATCGTGGTTATTCCTCTTGTTGTTTTTGTTTTGTTTTGTTTTGTTTTGTTTTGTTTTTGCCGGTCATGTTTGATTCTTTCCTAGGTCTCCGGGCTATCCAGCCTCTGGGTCCTGGCCCTCCAGCAATGTCAGGATTGGGCTCTCTCCCATGTCCTAAGTCTCAGACTAGACCAGTCACTGGCTGACCACTCCCATAATTTCAGCACCTGTCTTGAAGGCAGGACAAATTGTAGGTCAAAGGTTCAATGGCTGGATTGGTGTCCCAGTCCTTCCACTGGAATTCTTGCTTGGTTACAGAAATGGCCAGTTCCAGTTACATATCCCCTATTGCTAAGAATCTTAGCTAGTGTCATTCTTGTAGATTCCTGTGATTTTCCATTGCAATAGGTTTCTACCTCAGCCCAAAGTGCCCCCCCTTTCCACTCAACTCTTCCAGTACTGCCCTACTCCATACTCCCCACAAGTGATCTCTCTGTTCCAATCCCCACCCACTACCAGTCCACCCATGAAATCTATTATTTTTCCTTCTCAGGGAGTCCCAAGCATCCCTCCTTGAACTCTCCTAGTTACTTAGCTTCTTGAGCTCTGTAGATTGCAGCCTGGTTATTACTTTACAGCTAATATCCACTTATGTGAGTACGTACCATATATGTCTTTCTGGGTCTGGGGTACCCCACTCAGGATGATTTTTTTTCTAGTTCCATCCATTTGCTTGGAATTTTCGTAATGTCATTGTTTTTAACAGTTGAGTAGTACTCCATTGTGTAAATGTACCACATTTTCTTTATCCATTCTTTGGTTGACAGACATGCAGGCTGTTTCCAGTTTCTGGCTATTATGAATAAAGCTGGTATGAGCTAGTGTCTCTAAGGTATGATAGAGAATCCTTTGGGTATATGACCAAGAGTGGTATAGCTGGGTTTTGAGGTAAACTAATTCCTAATTTTCTGAGAAATCACCATATTGATTTCCACAGTGGCTGTACAAGTTGTCACTCCCACCAGCAAAGGAGGAGTGTTCACTTCCTCCCCACCCTCTCCAGCATGAGCTGTCACTTGTGTTTTTGGTCTTAGCCATTCTGACAGGTGTAATTTGGAATCTCAGAGTAGTTTTGATTTACATTTTGCTGACCGCTAAGGATATTGAACATCTTTTAAAGTGTTCCTTTGTCATTTGAGATTCCTCTGTTGATAATTCTTTGTTTATATCTATATGCTTTTTTTTTGCAGATTTTTTTATTTGAATTAGAAACAGGATTGTTTACATGACAATCCCAGTTCCCTCTCCGTCCCCTCCTCCCCTACCACCACCACCCCCAACTAACCCTACCTATCACATATCCTTTCTGCTCCGCATGGATGGTGAGGCCTTCCACAGGATGTCATCAGAGTCTATCGTATCCTTTGGGATAGGGCCTAGGCCCACCCCCATGTGTCTTGGCTCAGGGAGTATCCCTTTATGTGGAATGGGCTCCCAAAGCCCACAGCTATGCTGGGGATAAGTACTGAACTGCTACAGGAGGTCCTGTAGATTTCCGAGGTTCCCTCACTGAATCCAATGTTCCTTGGGTCTGGATCAGTCCCATGCTGGTATCCCAGCTATCAGTCTGGGGACCAAGAGCTCCCCAATGTTCAGGTCACCTGTTTCTGTGTATACCCTATTTTTAATTGGATAATTTGGGGGTTTTGTGTTTAATTTCTTGAGTTCTTTATATATTTTGGAAATTACCCCTGTCAGATGCAGAAATGGTAAAGACATTTTCCCATTTTGTAGTCTGTTTTGTCCTATTGACAATGTCCTTTGCCTGGCAAAAGGTTTTCTGTTTCATGAGGTTCCATTTATTAATTGTTTAACTGAGTACACTGTGCCAATGTTCTGTTCAGGAAGTTGTCTCCTGTGCCAATGCATTTAAGGCTAGTTACCCCTTTGTCTTCTGTCAGGTTCACTATATTTAGATTTATGTTTAGGTCCTTGATCCACTTGGACTTGAGTTTTGTACAGGGTGATAAAAATGTGTCTATTTGCACTCTTCTATATACCAATATCCAGTTAGACAAGCGCAATGCATTGAAAATGTTTTCTTTTTTCCCCCATTGTATTATTTGGCCTCTTTGTTGAAAATCAAGTGTCCGTAGGTGTATGGATTTATGTCTGGGTCTTTGATTTGAGCTCATTGATCCACCTGCCTGTTTTTGTGCCAATACCATGCAGTATTTATTACTATACCTCTGTAGTACAGCTTGAAATCTGTGATGGGATAGTAGGTATATTTTAATATAAGCAAAATCAAATATGAATAATCAAAGTTGGATAATTTGTGTCAGCAAAACTGAAAGTGATGAATTCCCCAAAGTGATCACATGCATTCTTCCTACCTTGCCATATAGCTTTCAGCCTGCGTGCTGATAAATCTTTCAGTGTTTATCTCTGATCTTGATTTCTGTCCCAAGTTTCAACTTGCTTACTTAATGCCTGACAAGTCAAATTTATCTCCTAACGTGAACTCTTAAGTCTCTCTGCTTCAAATCTTTACTTCTCAGATGGCCAAAGTTGTCTCATTTACTCTGTTGTTTAGACTAGTACTGGGCTAGCCTAGAATGACTTTCTTCATCTCCACTCACGTTGGTTAGTGAGCCACTGATTCTGACCGCCTAGATGGCCGTCTATTGTCTGTCAGCGGCCACTACAATGTTTAAGTATTGTTTTGTTGTTTGCTCTGATCCCCTCCAATCCATTCTTCACCACAAACTGGTGTGCCTGAAGTGGTTGTTCACTCACTGCCTGTGATCCTTGACTGTATGTGGGGTGTTGTGCATGCATGCCTGTGTGAATGTGTGTTTGGGAGGCAGAGCATACATCATTTCTCAACTCAGACAGCTGAAAGGGAATCTTTGGGAACTCGCCAGAGTCTTAGAATCTTTGAATAACTGGGTCCTGGGTCCCACTTCTGTTTTTTTTTTTTTTCTCGTGCCATTTGAAGAATTACCAACTTACAAAGCCAAGTAGTGTCTGCAAGTTAGAAGGGCATCGTATCTTCTGCCAGAATGGATTTAAATTCTACCTGTGGGTCTTTGGGTAATTAAGATGCTTCTGCATCATCACTGGGAAAATCAAGATGTTGTGAACTAACTCTTGGGTTTCCACAAGGTTCAAATGAGCTACAGTCGAATTGGCAGACTTTAGCACACCTCGCCAACCATCCTGGTTCTCTTCTGCTTTGTTGGCCAATAGTTGTACTTCTAACCATATTGGAGAATCACCTGATTGTCGATGACACAGTGTACATCATTTCCAACAGAAGCTTGCACAGTGGAGTCTAAATGCCATCTTTTCTGCTGCCACAACTGCAGAAGATGAGACTAGGAATGTCTTAAATAGAAGCAGTGCGGAATTCTAGATCAAGATGTGTCAAGCAACTGCCCCAAAGGCATGAGAAAGAAATAACTCATTCTAAGCTCCCACCCAACTTTCTTTCTTTCTTTGCCATTAAAATTTATCATCACACAAAATACAGTAGTAGGCTAGGAGTGTACCTGCTGGCATAATGACCAGACTTGAACTATCGCTGTGTGTGTTGCGTTTTGAACTAATTTCTTTGTGCCTAGATGAACTTAACTTCCCAATTGCATACAGCGTTCTTGGGGTAGGCCTTTATTGACAACTCAGAACACAAGCCCAGCAATGTGGCCCACAGAAGAGCTATTTGCCTTACATTAACTTAAAACACACAGAAGCCCATGTAGTTTGGCCTTGGACAGTGTTGTGATTGATCCTAGTGAGATTAAGTTTAAAATCTCTGCCATTAATTGCCTGTGTTGGTCTCCAGGTTTGGCTTGTTCCGTCCCCTTCTCTCTCCTATTGGCTAGCCTTTTCCCGACGGGGAGCACTGAACTCTTCTCTCATGCTCCTCCAGCATTCTGCCTCTCTCCATTTCTCAGCTGATTGCTCAGAGGCATTTTCTGTCCACCCAATCAGATGCATCTGCTCCTATATTACTCCTTTTTATTTCTGTCTCAGCACTTTTTCCATCTCTGCGTCACTTATGAGTTTGAAGTGATTTACTGTTCTATTCATGCATTTTGGTTCTTTCTCCAGAATGAAGGAACGGAAGCTCCATGAGGACATAGCTCACATCTCTCTTGTTCTTGTTTTCACCCTCAGAACTAAAACAGCAATGTTAGGTATGGAAAAGATGAAGCCAGAAAGAAAAGACAAAGCAGAGAGCGGGACTGAGGTCATCCCGGAGTTAGAGTCTTCCTGAGGTTAAAAATACCGTATCCTCAAAGGACTGTTCCCAAAAGAAATGGAAGTTCTAACAAACGTGTTGAAAATTCTGAGGAGTAATGTTTGTTCTCCTTGTGAGGATGGATGTCCTATTACTTTCAGAAAATGCCCTAATCTATAAAGAGAAAAGTACATTCCTGCCAAGATAAGCTGGTCAGTAACAATGCTGGAGAGTCAGCTTGCATTACAGGCGATGCATTGTAAACAAGCACATCCCAAATCTGAGTTAACACCTTTCATCCTAAACATTTTGCTCAATAAAAAGCTGATGTCCTGGGTCCAAGCAATGACACATGCTTAACAAATGAGCCTTGCTGTTGCTTAAGTAAACATATTCAGATCACCAAACAAAATGAAAGCCAGGGTACTTTTGTGCAACCCAAGAATGGTGTGAATGGATTCGAGCCTCCAATGGTGTCATCACTCATGACCACTGAGTCTTTGCAGTGACACAGTATTAGAACGTTTCTTCTCTCCTAACTCCCTAAAACAGACATAGTACCCATCTTGACAGCCACCATTAAATGTCCCAGACTGAGAACTCTAAAAGAACTGTTATGGAGCAATGTGTTACCTTGTCAGTATTTAAATTGGAGTTCTCCCAGGTCAGAATATGTGGATTTGCCATGTGCTATCAAGATGGATATGGGCTACTTGCTCACTGACTTCTTCCTTTACACCAGAAAGTTATTTGTCTGGGTCCTCAAAGGCACACACATTAAAACTGTTGTTTGCTTCCTTTGTTATGAAGAAGGTTTCTTCTCTCTAGTGATAGAATCCTCAGGAGGACGAAGGTTGTGACCCAGCAAACACTCTACTTCTCATGAGCTTTTTCCTGATCCAGACAGAACCTACATTTGGTTGTAAAGGAAGCCATCCAACATCCTTAAAATGATTGTTATCAGAGTCATGCAACTTACAGAAAGATAGGGTTTTCTTCTCTAATCTCAACCAGCAAATAATAGAACTGGTGGTGGTTTGAAAGAAAATGGCCCCACAAGGGAGTGGCACTGTTACGAGGTATGGCCTTGTTGAGGAAGTATGTCACTGTGGCAGTGAGCTTTGAGGCCTCACATACGTTCAAGACACAGCCAGCACCTCAGACACTTCCTGTTGCCTTCGGGATTAAGATGTAGTTCTTTCTCTAGTCTCAGCATCTTCTCCAGCACCATGTCTGCCTCCATGCTGGCATGTCCTCTCATAATGATAATGGACTAAATCTCTGAAACTGTAAGCCACCCAATTTAATGTTTTCCTTTATAAGAGTTGTTGTGGTCATAGTGTCTCTTCACAGCAATTGAAACCTTCACAAAGACAGATATCAAGTATTTTTAATGCTTTGATTTTCCTTTACAAGAAAAAAAATAGAGAAGTTCTAGTTTAAGGGCTACAGATTGTGGGATTTAATTTAATTTCCTCTTTGCCATCTAGAGCAGATGTGTTCTCAACCAACCCCCTTTTTGGGGGAAGAAGGGAGTCAAAAAAACCTTTCACATGGGTTACCAAAACCATCGGAAAGAGGGATATGTACATTATGATTCAAAACAATAGCAAAATTACAGTTATGAAGTAGCAAAGAAAATAATTTTATGGTTGGGGGTCAGAACAGAGTGAGGAACATTGAGAGCCACTGTTCTAGATGTGTTTTTCAGAATGTGTTACTAAAGACGTTTTTTTCAGAATGTGTTACTACTAGAACACAAAGGAGTTCTTTGGTCAACCACTGTGTTATTGAGCAGAACATTTGTGTTGCTTCCCCTGCCTGGTAAATTATACATGATATTAAAATGATGCCAGGCCTTTTGTGTGAGGTCCATTAGTTCTGGTAAGCTTTCTACTCCACTGAAGATGAAGGGATGAAGGCGTGAGCGTTAAAATGTTTACCTGCGGGGGCCACAGATGTTCCTTTTCAGGAGGACACTCAACTAGGACCACAAAAGTTGAAGGTGATATTCAGAAGTACAACAAAGAGAATCCACACATATTGTTTTAAGTTTTTTTATTTGCTTATAAAAAAAAGAATAAAAACAAGTCTTCAAAAACACATCTGCATTTACAAAGCAATCCCTGTAGTCAAGGGGAGGCAGGCCCTGAAACACACTGCTGGACAAATTACATATTCATTTAAAAATGGGTCTCTTTTGCATTGGAGCTGGTAGGAAGTCATTATTTTACATGGGCCAAAAACTACTGGGAAGCAGAATCTATTTCTTTAGTTATCAAATCCAGAAAGGCTATAATCTAGCTCTTATTTCTGAATTCCTGTGAACCCAGTTACTGAGTGATCTAAGAACTGGACAGACCAATTTAAACAAAAAGAGGTAGTTTCCTCAGCAATGGTGGTATTTTAATTATCAGCAAGGTCATTGCCATGGGTATGGGAAAGTGACATAATCCATGACTCTCCAAACGCGCTTTTCCACCGCTACTGGGCCCCAATTCCCTCCAATGTAAGCACGCCTCTCATTTATTTTATAAACTGAAATGATCTAACAGAGAAGAGATTCTGGGGTTCAAAGTAACCTTTTTAGTTCCTCTCTCAGCACTCTTCTTTAGAAGAAGACCAAAGTATCTGGCATGCAATTCAAACAGCAAAGGGACAAGATTTCAGCGGTGTCACAAAAGGGGATGATTTAAAATAGAGTTTTTTTTTAAAAAAAACAATAATTAATGCTAACCATAGAGGAAATATCGGCTGATGACATGGGCCCTGCCTCCCCCTGCAAAGTAACATACAGACCACGTGACAACATTTTGTAAGTAAAGCTCCAGAAGAGGGCTGCCACTGCTCCTCACATGTCCTGAGGTCATCAGATGCTCGAGCCCCACAGATCCATAGCTTCCTGCTCGTCCTGGACGGGTGTGAACTCAGGCTGATCCGGATGGGACACTAAAGAGGAAAAGTGGGGGTGGGGGACTGATGGGACCCAGGAACCATAAATGGACAATCTCCCCTCTCCAAGTCCTTAGAGACACAGATTTGGCCAGTAAACCACAGAGGTGCCCTGTGGGAGGAGAGAAGCCCGCTATGCCTGCTATGAGGGGCTTCATAGTAAAAAGAGGAATGGAAAGACAAACTGGGGGAAAAGTGTTAGAAAACTAGAATTGTGGCCAATTGCTTAAATATTGCATGTTTTATTTACAAAGGAAACCCTGAAATCGTAGGGAGAATCGTAAAAGAAAATGTAAAATTAAGAACCCAATCTTGTGTTACAAGTCCATCACCGTGGGAGAGTGGGAAGAGGGCGACCAAGGGAAGAAGGCAAAGCCAGGAGGGAAGGTGCTCATCTTTATGGGACAGGAAAGAGACATACAGTAAAGTAACGGTTACAGAGCCTTAGCGTAGAGGAGGTTGGGAGGAAGTCTTGCTGCACAGTCACAGAGCTCCATTCAGGTTGACTCGGGAAGTTAGTGTCCATTACAGCTGACCTATATGGCTTTGTTACGTTCTGATGGTATCACTCCATCGTGTTTGGAGCAGGGCAAGCAGGGGACTTGAACATGGTGACATGGGGAAGGAATGGAGGCAAGAAAGAGGTGACTATGGTTACAGGCAGGAGCTTAGTAGTGGTGGTGAACCAGTTGTTCTGTAGCCATAGCCAAATGCCCAGGCCGACCAGTGCAAGACTGGCATTTCAGTGCTGGTAATCATTGTACGGGATGAGATCTTAAGGGACAGGGGACAGATTTGAGAGGGCAAGGAGGGAAAAGATGAACAGAGAAAAATACATCAACATAACTTCGACCAATTTCTCAGGCAACTAAGGTTAAATTTCTCTTATAGCAGAAAAAAAGTCCATTCACTGACTAATCTGTGCACTGACCAAAAGCTGTCTCTTCATGATTTAAAAAGGCCCTGGTGTGAGCAGGAAGGCTGTCGTCATTTGTGGGAATCTTCATCTCTCTGATTCTGGGTCTAGCCCTTAGTGATGAAGCAACGACAACGTGGCTACTTTTATTCTTACGATCTTCCTTGTCAGGTGATGGGCAGGATGTCCTCTAAAAGAATCGGGGTGGGGGCTTGCTAATTATGGGGAAGGTCTAAATCTAAGAATGGAATTTCACAGGATGTCATGGCCACACGGAGCAGCACGGAGGATACTAACATGTTCAAACATATTTGACAAATAACTCAAGAAGAGGCCTAGTGTATGTGGGTTACCATTTAGCAAATACTCTACCACTCTGCTATATCCTCAACCCAGGGGTTAATATTTAGGAGCAAAGGAAACTTGGATATGGTGTTATTTGAGTCTCCCTCTAGGGGATTTAAGTAGACTAAACAGTAAATTTCATTTTCCAGAAGATAATGTAAGGGTATGAGGAGTCCAGGCTCTGCTGTCCTCTCTTAACTGTTGATTTTCAACCCCTCCACAGGTTAGTAGTAACCACTGTATAATTCTGCAAAGCCCACAAGAGGCTGGACTTACCTCCAACACCGTAGGCAGAACATGACGAGGGGTCGCAATATCCAGGCTGCCCAGAAGGACCTTGTGGTCCAGGAACTCCCAGATGGCCTGGGGGACCTCTTGGTCCAGGAGAGCCAGGTGGCCCAGGACTGCCAGGACGACTTTCCCCTGAAGGTCCTATTGAAGCAGCCAAAGATGAAGAGTTTGTCATTTACAACAACAGTCAGTTTTGAGACCACCATGAAGTAAATTAACTCTAAAAGATGCAACAATTAGGGGATTGAGCTGTTCTACTCATTGAGCTGTTCTTTGTCCGAAAGCTGAGTCCCTGAGCAAAGGCTCATACCATAGTCGCATATTCTCCTCAAAGACAGTGCTTACAATCAGCTGCAGAGTTAGGGAATGCACTATATTCTTCTCTATGTCCTCTTGGGCATTAAAGAGAAAGGAGTAGGCCATTCTCAAAAAACTTCATTTTCTCAATGGAGCTCTTGTTTGCCAATACAGCTCCTCCTGAATCCAATGTGTGGGCATGCACAGATGCACTCATACATAAATACATTCAAATCACAGTCTCACAAAGCTGAAATTGCTGTGTAAATTAGTACTGGCTTGATGGGGAATGTACTGGGTATGTTCATCTTATTGATTATTGAATAAAATACTGTTTGGCCAATGAAATAGCAAGTTAGACAGGACTAGGAGTCAAAGAGGATTCTGGAAAATGTAGTAGAGAAAGGCAGGAAGTGACATAGCAAGGAGACTCATATTTAAGCAAGGAGAAACAGGAAGTGTCTCTTTTTCCCCTTTGAATCCTCCAGTGGAGCCATGTGAGCCACCGGCAAGAGAGGGCGCCAGCGAAAGGCATCCTCTATAAGATAAGTCTTATAAAATATATAGGTTTATGATAATTAAGAGTGAGCTAACAGATGAGAATCCTAGTCATTGGCCAAGCAGCATTTGAACCTAATACAAGTCTCTCTGTGTATTAATTTGGGCCCTATCTCGGGCGGGCGGCTGGCATAAAGCACACACATGGTGGTGGGGCTCGGGCGGCCTTTGGCAGAAAGATTTATCATAGCACTGGATTATGGTTTCAGCTAATTAAATTAGTCTAGGTCTAAAAGCATTATTCTGGAAATGACAATGGAAAGTAGTTTAAAATTGGACCCAGTACATTAGCCTAATTTTTCAAGGCCATCTTGCATCAGTTAAGAACTTTGAATGGAAATAAGGGGTGATTAAGGTTTTTTTTTTTTTTTTTTGAATTTATGAAATTTGTTGGATTTGGTTTTGTTTGTTTGTTTTGCATGGCTATTGAATTTTAGGCCTGGCTTTCCTTAATTTAAAGGGCATTCTTCAGCTAGAAATCAAACCATTCAATGACATAGAGAGAGGAAGGGGCTCTGGAAGTCCCACCCCTAGCTGGGGAGCTACTGGAACTTGAGGGCTGCTTTGAGGGAAGTCAGTTTTCTTCAGGGAAGTGTCCCCTGACAGGCTCCCCAGAGTCTAGTGGACCACCCCTCTCTGTACACATGGAGGCAGCACTAAGTGGGCCCAGTGTTTTTTTGTTTTTGTTTTTGTTTTAAAGAGCACATGAAGTTGGAAGGGAAAGGTGGTGTGTAGGGGGCAGATAGGGCAGGAATCTGAGAGGGAATGGAGATGAATTTGATCCAAACCAATTATGTGTATATGTGAACTATTAAAGCTATCAAGAGCTAAAATCCATTCAACTAATATTGAAATTCGATATAGACACAAGTGCCACTTGCTGTTTGAGTGATCTGAATTCTACAAGTACATTCAGTTTCAGTCTGTCAGTTCTCATGGACCACCAAACCTGTGTAACACATGATTTCAGTTCCTCACACAAGCTCTAGGAGTAAAAGTACTTACAATCAAGGTGGACCTATTGATTTTGGACTATTGCTTAGAGAAATATTTCACAATCACTGTCACATTGAAAAGAAAAAGCTGTGCTCATTCGACTCAATAAGGCTAAGACTTGGGCTGTAGATACAATAGGACGCAAGCTCATGTTTCCGGTGACAACTCAGTTCATCTGGAGATAATTTAAAAAACATGATATTGTGCTCAGAACCCAAAACTTGCACACAGCTCATTTGGCAAGACAAGCACAGCAGGAACTCCCAATGTTCTCCACATTCCCTTGTGTGTCTCTAGATTTCATGCCTCCCTTGCAGTTCAGCTGAGGATGTGTGACTAGTTCCAGCCTGGAGGATGAGTGGGTGGAAGGCATCACCATGTTTAAGAAATTGAGACTGGTGGGCCTTCTTCACCTTTTTCTTGGAGGGTGCATAACTCATGATGGATATCACACGGTTCAACATGGGGGGGGTTACCTCACACATGGATGTATGCAAATGTAGCTAAGTTTCATTGTATGGCCAAGCTCTTGGGACTAACTCATTCAATCGAAATGAACCCCAATGTGCTGTAACCTTTAAGACTGACATCATGGGTGCACTGTAACCAGTGCATTGACCTTGCAATAAAATACATGAGAAACCTAGTTATTCCCGTTGACACAAGGACGGAACATGGCTATTTCCTTCACCTGTGAAGTGATCATAAAGATGTATAGATTATCATTTATATTAAGTAGAAAGGTTTACCTGCTGGCCCAGGGAGGCCTCTTGGACCCTGAGTTCCAATGCCTGGATTGCCTTTCTCTCCTTTGAGACCAGTTAGACCTGTTTCAAAAAAAAAAAAAAAAAAAAAAAACAAGGGGAGGGGAGACAGAAGGTCTGTTCAGAATTAAATCTTGGTTCCATTTTTAGATGTTACGGAAGTTCCTTTCTAGTGAGGACAATGAAGTTCATTTACGGTTTAGGCATCATAGGACTTCCGGTTAGAATCTGACATGGTGAGCTTATGGGAAATCACGTGACAGAAGATCTGCACGGTAATCCATATCTGCTCTATTGCCTTTTCTCCTTCTTACTGAAGGGGTTCAGCCTGCCACGGACAAACCATCATTGCACACACCAGACCACTCGGAGTATGCTGTTGGCAGTCCTCAAAGTAGCACAATAGAAACCACAAGTGGACATGTCTAACATTTTCCTTTCAGTCCACCCCATAATATTTCTGCAAAAGGCATGGATTATAATTAAACAACTTCAGAAGAGCATGACTTTCCATTTAGAAGTTGGACACTTCAGGAAAGCCTGTGTTTGATTTGGCTGGTTCGAGCCCATAAAAATCTAAATCTATTTGAGCTTCTTTTCCACTGGGTAGACCTCTTATTCCAAATAATTTGCAGGATTTTTTTGTTTTGAGACAGGTTCTCACTACATACCCCTGACTGGCCTGGAACTCACTCTGTAGACTAGGCTGGCCTTGAACTCACACCTGGCTCAATTTTCAGTATTCTTAAAAAGTACACATTTTTTAACAGGTAAAAACAACACAGAGACATATACTCTGACATATCATTAGTCAGTTGTGTTCTACAGAAAGACCACTGCAGGGGTGATGCTACCTTAAGGTATCCCAGCCTCAAACCAAGACAGGTTAGCATTACATTAGAATTAGGTCCTGTAGCTCACATGACTCAGAGTCACATGTTTGTTGGGGATCACAGTTTCTGGGGTTTGGGACCTTCACAGTGGAAAGGTGTGGCAGAATTCACGTTGGCAGCAGTATGTCACAGAGACGGCTCACACTGTGGTGAAGCAGGAAGAGAAGTGGGGTGGCGAGAACCAAGGGTAGACATAACCTCCAAAGCCCTCCCCAGCTCCTAAAGTCTCTACTGTCTCCAAAACTGCACTGCAAAAGGCAGCCAAGCACAGAAACCATGAGTCTCCAAGGCCCTTCAGATCCGAAGCACTTGAGACCATCTACTGGGTATTCGTTTAGAAGCTAACTAGAGCTAGTTCTTTTTAGCTGGTGGGGGTCCCCACTGGTCAATGCTTGCATCCTAAAATGTATCTTGCTATTTAGTGACAATCCCTCTTCTTCTGTCAGAAGTCATACAACATCCCCTACGGGGAGCCTCTGATTGTAAGGAATTAGAATGTAATAAAACACACTGGTGACTAACGCCAGCCTGTTCCTCATTATCATCTACCATGACTCAGAGACCTCTTATGACCTTACTTGCTACAAGATCATCTAGACATGCTCTCAGGAGAAGACACAGATTAAAAGCTTGAAGGGGCCTCCAGGAAAGTACCTCCAGTTTCCGACTCATTCACAAGAAAGAAAAAGGCAAGGGGGGGTGTTTTGATTTTGTAAATCTATAGAGAAAAGTGGGTATAATTTGGTGCTATCTGCAACGCAAATGACAGCAACCAAGAGAAGACCTCACATTCAACCCACTGAAATGTCTCAGAACACATAAAGATTGTAAGGACACAAGTCCAATTAGGGCTTTGTTCTCCCTGAAGTTATTGTATATTCCATACTCATAGTATAGGCTAATGTGTTAATATTTGTCTGTGCACATATACAATTCCCATAATGGGTATTATTCATGCCCGTCATACCTGAGCGTAACTGTAGGTCTCATTAATTCTCTCTCCCCCTTCTCCTTCTCCCCCTCTCTCCCCTCCCTCTCTCTCTTTCTCTCTCACTATCCCTCTCTCTCCATGTGAAAATAAATGCGGATTGAAATTAAAGGGCAAACTATACACAGATCTGAAGTTAGACCTGGAAATGCCTTTGTAGGCCTTGTAGACCTGGTTAAAAAGTAGGAGAATCAAGTGTCCTAAAACATGAGTCTGCACTGCCCATGAGGAGGTTAAGTCCCTCAGAGCTGAGTATGAAGAGATTCTTTACAGGAAAAAAAAAACAGTCATAGTCCACAACAAAGTTTTTTGCAAGGATCCAAGGTGAGGCCACTTGGTAATGAGATGAGGCCACCCCAAGCTAGGTACCAGTGCCGTTTTCAGGGAGATGCTGGAATTCCTTAGGACAGGAGATATTCCCTTGTGAATACCCTTCCCCTTGTTTGCCTCTATCAGTATTCCCCACCTCCCTTCCCTCTGTTGATTCAGGGTCTCGCCATATAGCATTGACTGGCCTGAAATTCACTATGTAGACCAGGCTGGCCTCGAACTCACAGAGATCTACATGTCTCGACTTCCCAAGTGCTAGGATTAAAGATGTGCATCAACCTGCCTAGCTATTTCTCATTCTTAAAGTCTCAATTCAACCCTTCCTCATAATTGTAACAAGCAGAGTCACAATGGGTCCAAGAGATCAAGGGTTACCCATCTTATTTGTGGTTACATTCCAACACTTGATTGGTGTCTTGCACACAACACGTAGATTGAAAAACAATGTTTGTTGCATGATGAATGGATGAATTTTCTGCCCTTGTGGCTTCCCCAAAGCCTTTGCTGTTTCTGACCCATCATATTGTTTAATCTCATTTCCATTTTGTTCCCAAACTAAGAGCCTTTTGACTGTTTGGTGTCATATCTTATTAGTTCTCTTGAATCAGACCAAATGAGAGTCTCACAATGAATAGATGACCCAGGATATATGGAATGCCACCTAAGAGAATATATGTCTAGATCAACACTCAAATACATGTGACAAGCAAGCATGACCTTTGACAGATGGGTAGTCAACATTCCTTAGGCTGAGGCTTCAACTCTAATTCTTCAACTCTTAAATTTTGTAAAATTGGTTTTTAAAAATCTAGTCCCTTCCAGGTGGTGGTGGCACATGCCTTTAATCCCAGCAGAGGCAAGCAGATCTCTGTGAGGTCAAGGACAGCCTGACCTACAAAGTGAGTTCCAGGACAGCCAGGACTATTACACAGAGAAACCCTGTCTTGAAAAAACAAAGTCTAGTCCCCTATGTGCCTGTCATCCTAGCACTTGGGGTTATAGGCAGAATGATCATAAATTCAAGACCAGCCTCAGTGACACAGTGAGTTTGAGGCAGTCTGGGCTGTATGAGACAATGCCTCAAAAACAAAATGATTCTGTGTAGTTAATATCCATCATAAAATATTTTTAAATGATTTTTGAACTACTGGGTGAGTGATTGACATGTTAAGTTCCATTGTAGACTTTGATAAGGAAAAATGTGGCTGGCATTATGGACTATTTCACTAGGTTGTAAGTGTCATGGGGTTTACATATGTAAGCTCATTTTTAGTCTTCATAAGAACCAAGAGGGCTGTAAAACCAAGGCCAAGTTACCTGTTCTCAAGTAGGACAAGAGAATGCAAAACCAACTGCATTGTTCCCTCTCCACCGGAAGCTGGTCCTGTAGCCAAAGTTTGTTCTTCTTCAGGTTGAGCTTTCTCAACTGCCTGCCAAATGGTCTGCATTTTGCCTCTGCCATCAACTCAGCAATCAGCATTGAGTTTATTACCATGGTTCCTCTTGCTCACTTGCATTTGCTCTGAGTAAGATGTTGAATTTAAAAGGATTTATCTTACTTACACTGACTACATGTCCTGCGTCTGGCCCTTTGTTGTCTGTTTCCTATTTGCTTTGGCCCATTGGCCTTCAACTTGGAATATTTTATTCAGTTCTGTGCCCTTGGCCACCCCAATCACTCCAGGCAGGAGTCTCATGCAACTCTAAGGAACAAATTCACTTCTTCCTGAGCCGAGACATTCAGAGAAACTCCTGGGATTTGTGCCTGGGCAGATATGCAAGGCCTTGGGAATGCTTTCCATGTCATTATACTAAAAGCCAGCGACTGTGAAGCAAGGCTTCAGCTGTGTTATATTTGTCTGTTGCCTGGGAAATGCTGGCAATGGGGTCCGAGTGCAGTCTGTTCTTATGTGATGTGGGTCCCGGTGCCTGAAAGGTACAAGGTACTTAGTACCCACTTACAAGCGGACAGAGTGACTGATCCAGTTCCAGGAATGCCCATTGCATTTTCCTAAGCTCTCACACTTGTATGTGTTTGGTTCACAGTGCTAGTTAAGATCATACAGAGCTCTATACTTTGTGTGAAAGTGGCCAAGAATGGAAAATACAGAGTTGTTCTAGGTATAAATAAGCCCAGCCAAAGTCCTCCCTGTTGCTTTTTTGATGTTAGCAGCTGTCTATTTACAAGGCTTTTATACTTCAGGACCCAGTCAGGGAAATACAAACCACTCTAGACCTTTTGGGGAAAGTGAATTTCACAGAGACATAATTTCAAAGATAAAATGGTGTTAGAAGGGCTTCAAAAGCTACGTAGAGATGCAGCCTATACATTAACAAGAGCAGGAAGTAACCATCAACCCTTGTAGTGCAGGGACAATAACAGAAGATGGTCCCAGGGGAGATGTAGCAACCGGGGGAGGAAAGGAGGAAGATGTGGTCCACAGTGGTTACCAAGCCCAAGCCTATTGTAGTGCTGTAGATGACGTGTTCACAGCTACAGATACATGGATGGCCGAAGGAAACACAGGTCACGTCAGGCACCAGGAACCCCAGCGTTTTGTTCATGAATTTTTGCTACTCACACTGTGACCCCCATGGGTTCATATGAATGCCAGAGCAAAAACCAATCTGTCATTTTCATCCCCAAAATATCAACATCCTTCCTTAAAAGCTATTATATCACCCACAGCACAAACCAACAAGAACTCACATTATTAATGAATAGTTGGAAAACTTGAACCAAGTATGAAAGGTTTAAAATGAATATTTGGGGCTCAGTGTGGATATTCAACCAGTGACACTTAAATGATAAGTTTGTTCTACATGTCTTAGAGAATTGAACTAAAAAATCATACAATGGCCTCTACCCCTGGGATTGAAGAGAACTATATAAGGGGACTGGGATAAGATCTAAGTCCCCCCAATTTTTTTTTAACATTTATTTATTATGTATACACTGTTCTGCTTGCATGTTTCCCTGCAGGCCAGAAGAGGGCACCAGATCTCATTACAGATGGCTGTGAGCCGCCATGTGGTTGCTGGGAATTGAACTCAGGACCTTTGAAAGTGCAGCCAGTGCTCTTAACCTCTGAGCCATCTCTCCAGCCCTGTCTTCTGAACTTTTTAAAAAAAGGTGCTTTTAAAATCAATAGGACTCCTTGTTGGATGAGCACATTTTGTATAAACAAATGACATTATGTTTTCTTTTCGAAAAACTTCAGGAAAGTTGAGCTACTTTGATGTATCTACCTAGTAATCTCATGCGAATACTAAATCTAAAACCAAATAAAATTGGCAGGGCCAATGCACATGCCTTCTCTATGTTTGTTTTAGCCCATTTTTTAAAGTGTATTTTGCAATATATTTATTTCATCAATTGTTATATGTTTGAGACTTCCATGTCCAAAAACCCACAAAAATAGTTGATCATAGCTATAACTTTAGTTTTATCAGATGAGTTAGGATTTGTTATATTTCTAGTGCACTTATTCATTATGTTCAAGCTCTGGATGTCTAGAAGATGGAAAAGTATGCATTAATAAAAAGAAATTCCTTTGTCTCTGCCTCTATTCCTCCTCCTTTCCTTTCCTCCCTCCTGTTGTACACCCCACTGCTATTATCCAATGTAATAAATTCTCCGTAAAAACTATGACAACTTGAGATGTGATGCTGACACCATTCACTTACAGTAATGTTCCATTAACACGATCTCTCTCTCTCTCTCTCTCTCTCTCTCTCTCTCTCTCTCTCTCTCTCTCTCACACACACACACACACACACACACACACACACACACACACACACACACACACACTATAACAGTATGAGCTTCCATTTTTATCAGACGTTAAAGTGATTGAGGAGTGGCAGTCACAAAGCTGGCCAACAGGCACTCAACGCCATCCATCTTTATGATTTATGAAAGAACTATGTGTTTCAGGCACTATGGGAAACTAAAAGATACATTCTATTTGCCCTTTGATGAGAACACATTCTCCTTGGTGAGTTAGAGTTAACAAAAGTGAAATCATTAAAATCCAATTCAAGACAGTATATTCCACCTGGTGCTAAATGGTGCATGCTACACACTAATGAGGTAGACATTAATCTTCTGATTTATTAAATATTTTCTTGGTACTGCTCTGAAGGCTCCAAGGTTTTTAATTTTTTTAAAATAAAGCAGTAATTATATTAGTTTCCATGGCTAAAAAAAGTGGGGGAGGCTTTTATACATACGCTTTACAACTTTTATTACGGTAGTAAAGACATAACTTAATTTGATTTCAATTTGACAGTAGCCTTTGTTTAACCTTCCTGTGTTTAGAGAGTGGTTTTTGTCTTGATTACAACATATCTCAGAAACAGGATTACAAAGATGGTAATGCCTATAAAAACATTTTTCTATCCTGTCTTAATACTTCCTTGAGGTGGTTAAACCTACATTTTCTATTTTCCTACATCTACTATTAAAGGATTTGGAAAAGCTACATGTACCATTAAATGATTTGAAAGCCCACAAGAAAAACATACATGAAGGGTGAAAGTTGGCACAGTGGACTGACTTTTCTCAGCCCCTCATTTCTAAGTAAGTATTCCAGAAGTCACACCCTGTAGGGGAGAGGGGAGGAGGTCACACTACTTGATAGAAACATTATACCTAGGTTTGATCTGGGAATGTGATGAATTAAATCATGGCTCATGAATTTGTTAATTTGCTCCAAAATGGACTACAAATTCTCCCTGTACTTGAACACGAACTGTGTTTTCTGACTCCTACCGCTGGCTTTGATGGTAGGATCCTCTGATGGTAGAAATAAAAGCTTGAATTTCTGATACTAAGTCCAGAAAGACACTGTTCACCACTAGGCTCTGAGGAAAGTGACAGCCATGCTGTGTGCCACCTCTGTGGAGAGTTCCATGGTGAGCAACTGAGCCTCCATAGCTATTCTGGGCCCCAGATGCCTGCCTTCTGCCCTGTAAGGCAGCTGTGTGAGCAGGTCTCCTAGCTCAGCTGAGCCTCTGGTTTCTCACAAGCCTAAGCTGTGTGAGCAGGTCTCTTAGCTCAGCTGAGCCTCTGGTTTCTCACAAGCCTAGATGACCTCACAACTTCTACTTCAGCAGGCACTGTGGACTCAATTCTGAACCCCAATCCCTTGGAGGAAAAAAAAAACCTGAAATGCATGAAGAGAAGGAAAGAAAGAAAGAAACTAGAAAGAACAACCATTGACAACACTTTCATGAGATCATACATTAAGAAGCTGATCCATCAGACTTGAAGTGAGAGAGGCCTTGTCCTAAAGGGAGTCCAAATAAGACTTCATTTGATCATTGTTTGAAGATATCTGTATTCACCTCTCAAAAAATGTGAAGTGGGGAGAAGAAAGCAAAATGTATTTCAGTGGATTATTTTTTGCAATTTTTAATATCTTATTTCTTTTCATTTTTAAATTAATTTATTTATTCTTCTCTCATATAATTACATCCTGAGCACAGCTTCCCATCCCTCCTCTCCTCCCAGTCCCTCCCCATCCCATCCTCCTCCTCTCCCAGATCCACTCCTCCTCCATTATCCTTTAGAAAAGAGCAGCCATCCCAGGGACATCAACCAGACACAGCCTAACAAGTTACAATAAGACTAGGCACATCCCCTCGTTCCAAGGCTGAATGAGTCAACCACCCCCCCCAAAGGCTTCCAAAAGCAGATGAAAGAATCAGAGACACTCTCACTCCCACTCTCAAGAGTCCACACAACATAACATATGTGTAGAGGACCTAGCTCAGACACATACAGGCTCTGTGACTATCACTCCAATCTCTGACAGTCCTATGAGCCCTGATTGATTCTCTGGGCCATGTTCTTGTGGTGTTCTTGACCCCTCTGGCTCCTACAATCCTTCCTCTCCCACTTCCTCAGATTTTCCGAGCTCTGCCTAAAGCTTGGCTGTGGCAGGAGAAACACCATGATCAGATGATTCTGAATATCAATGGAAATAAATACCACATGCCATGCAACTATCAACAGTAACAACAACAACAACAAAATAGCCACAGGAAGACGTAAATATTCAACTGCCAAACAGCAAATCATAATAAAACTTGTTTACACACTCTCTAATCAAGTTAATCTGTCCCATAAAGGTCATTTTTTTTTCCAGAACCAAACCAGGACACATGGGACATTAAGAATTTTCACAACGATCCTTACCATTGCTACAGTCTTGGCTGAGAGTTACTGCTGTGCTGTCATTCTGATTCATAACCACCACCATCTGCCAAGTTTATCTGCGGCTCTCCCAGCTAACTTTTAAACCATAGGAATGCTGAACACAAGAAACCTTCCCAGCATCAGATCCAGGACTCTATTTTCTAACAGTTTATCGAATGTGTTATGGACATAGGTTATCTTATAATGGGGCAGCAATCCCTGCCTTCATGCCATTTCTTGGTCTCTCTGATGGACTGTCATTTATTTAGGGCATCTGAGCAAGGTCAGGTTATTTCACTTGTGTTTGCTTGGGAACATTCCCTTGGTCCGATCACTGATGTTGATGTGCTTGGCAATCATGCATTTGTTGTCTTCGCAGAGCTTCACTGTGAACAAACCCAGAATAATTGCAATAATTCTGATGATAATAACGATCATAATATTAATAATAATCTTGAAGAGGAACTTTAGAAAGTTGACTTTGTTCCTGCGAAGGAGCTCTGATTCCTCGTCGAGACCCAGGAAACACGTGTTGGTCATAGGGCTTTCCTCCTCCGTCTCCACATTTCTACTGGCTTCCATCTCCTCACTCAGAGTCCCTCCTATGCACTCTGTTTGTCAGTTACCTGAAGCAGTGAGTCTCAGTAGTGCAATCCCTAGGAGATAGTCCTGATATTTGTAGGGAAAACTCTGTTTGATGAGATAACAACAGTGTGTGCATGCATCTAGGAAAAAATCATTTTGGTGACATACAGACCCTAGGTCCTGGTCCCCTTGTTGTTCTTCTCTGTGACTTTGAACAATTAGCAATTCATAGTAGCTTCATAGTATATCAGCAATTTCAGCGCTTAGGAAGATCGGGAGTTCAAAAACTAGTCCCAGCTATATAACAACGCTAGACCCTGTCTCTAAACAACAAAATAGGCTCAGTCCGTAGAGAGCTGGCTTTGTAAACACAAAGATCTGAGTTGGATTCACAACTCAAGGAAGAAGAGGATAGTTAAGAAAGAGGAAGGAGGAGAAGAAAGAGGAAGAGAAGGAGAAGCAGGGGAAGAAGGAGGAAGTGGACTAAGAAGGAGGAAGAGAAGAAAGGAAGAAGAAGAGGAAGAGGAGGAGGAGGAGGAGGAGGAGGAGGAGGAGGAGGAGGAGGAGGAGGAGGTAGCAGCAGCAGTAGCAGTAGCAATAGTAAGTGGTGTGCACTTGTAATATCAGCACTGGAGAGACCGCGAGTTCACTCATCAGCCATCTTAGCCTAATCAGCAAGGCCAGTAAGATGTCTCAGAGGTGGGGGAGATGGTACCTGATTAACACATGCAATTGTAGTCTGGCCTTCACTCATACCTGCACACATACGTATGCACACCCTCAAACACATGCATGTACACACACACACACACACACACACACACACACACACACACACACACACAGGAAGGTGTAATCCAGGGCTAAAATGCACTCAGTGCTTAAACACCTTTCAAGTATTTGGATTTGATCTTCAGCATCACAAAAATAATGGGGCTAACCCTGATCTCATAAGGTTTTTCTTTTTAATGAAGATCATACTAGCAAATAACACATGGTATTTGCTCCATATACACCAGCACTCTTTATTATCAAAGTTCACAGTTACGTCTTCCTCTAAACCCTGAAACCATTTTCTTTCGACAATCTCAAGGCACCTGCCATCCCCCAGCCTATAAACTCAGTCGTATGTCATCCTCTTCCTTCTCTGAACCATTTCCCAACTTTCTGAATGAGGTAGTGTGTGCACTGGTCTATGACAATTGTTGGTGCTGAATAAATTATAGCCATAAATTATTATCTCTCACTTGGAGAAGCCACAAAACGTTACACAATTCCTGTGATGATTTATTGTGGAAAACAAAACATGAAATTCAAATGTCACAGATAGAAAATAAAACATGAAACTATTGAGTTGCATGGTGCCTCTGATCTGACTATTTTTTGAAGTATTATAGGAATTGGAAGAATTGTCAATGATGGCAGAAGTTGGGAGATTTTATTGGTTATTTTTGAGTATAATTTACACCTCAAAAAAAAAGAACACCTCATTCCAAGTAAATAAATCATTTCAAGTAAGTGAAAAAAACTCATTGGTGACCTGGTTAGATTCTGTTTTCAAATCAAGATACCAGTGTGTCTATGAACTGATGATCAACGGGTCTGGTTGGAATCACCCAAGCCAATGACCAGAGAGGTCTGGAGGGCCAGAGAACCAGCACATGACTGTGGTAGTTCAAACAATCAAGAAGGAAGGTGTAGGTTGATCCTGGTATAGAGTCCTGTACTCCAGGACAGTGCAGGGTATAACAAGAGAAACTAAGCAAGCAAAGGAAATGTTGATCCACAGAAAAGGAGTTTTCTTTGTCTGTAGTAAGAAAGAGCAGGTGAGAAACCAGGCTATAAAACAAAAGCATGATGCCATGCAGAATGGAGGCCCTGAAGGTCTGAGTGCCAGCAGCTGGGGAAAACAGCACTGGAGTGTGTGAGGGAAACACCATGCATGGTCTCTTGAAATCCTCGCATTCTGAGGATTCTCTGTTTATTACAATCTAAAAGAGAAGAGAGCCGATGGAATATCGTTCCATGTAAGTTTTGAGTATGGCTTTCTGAAATGAAATGAGACAAAAGGTCAAGGAGGAGAGAGATAACCAGAATGAGCCAAAATTATCCCTGACTTAATAAGGAGAGCTGCAGAGAGCCATGTGTGCTGTGTTACTTAGACTGAGGCAGGGCCTGTCATTTTCTTCTGTTCTCTGAATAAAAAGACTGTTCGGCCTGTTCTCAGAGGCAGGAGTTAATCAAAGATACCATCCTAAGATAATATTTTTCAAGCTGAGATAATCAAGTCCAAGATCTCCTACTATGGTTAGTGTGTGAATTGAACACAACCTAAAATCACCTGGGAAAAGAATGGCAATGAGCGACTGTCTAAAGTATCTCAGCCTATGGGCATGTCTATGGAGGACTGTCTAGAGTATCTCAGCCTATGGAGGACTGTCTAGAGTATCTCAGCCTATGGGCATGTCTTTGGGAGACTGTCAAGAGCATCTCAGCCTATGGACATGTCTATGGAGGACTGTGTAGAGCAGCTCAGCCTATAGACATGTTTAGGGTCCTGACTATATAACAGTGTAGAAAGCTGGCTGAGCATCAAGCATGTGTGCATGCATTCATTTCTCTCTGCTCTTGACTGTGGATGTGGAGTGACTAGCTGATTAGCTCCCTGTTTCTTTGACTTTCCTGCAAGTGTGAGCTAAAATAAGAAGACTCCCTCAGCTAAATTTCTCAGCAAAAGAATATTTTATCTCACCATCAGAAATGAGGCTAACCCCAGCCCCCTGGAACACCTAGTAAGAGTGCTCTTTGGCTTATTCCAGCTTCATGTATTGGCATGGTGACTATACAAGCATTCCACATAACACCTCTCCTACCCTGGCTGCCCTGGAACTCTCTCTGTAGACCAGGCTGGCCTGGAGCTCAGAGATTCACCTGCCTCTGCCTCCAAGCGCTGGGAGTAAAAGTGTGGACCACCACACCCTGCTCACTCACATATATTTCTATATAGTTTACTGGACAGCATGGTTTTTAGAAGCTTGAAAAACTCCAACAGAGAAACCAAATGAAGGACTTCTGACGAAAAAAACTGGCCAGATGAAGAAAGCCGCGAGTCTTCAGCCTCAGTGGTGAGGGAGCTTCATTTGAGTCTTATACTAGAGACTACTCATCAGCCATGTTTCTTTTAATCTTGCTTTCATAGTTCATTATATTGCTGACTAGCAGTATTTATTTTTCCTCATTATGAAACAGTATTAAGATGCTTTTATGACATCATGAAAATGATAATGGATGCAATAGTGAAAAACAATGCCGCCTCTGCTTCTTATTACCAGTCCTGATGTTGGCTGACTTTGAGCTGTTTGGCCTCAATTCCTTCATATGCTTCCTTTTATATAAAACTGGAGGGCTAGGGAATACAGATGGGGACATGAGGACTTCACTTACACACACACACACACACACACACACACACACACACACACGCTGTGGAAATCCACATACCGAAGTTGTCTAGCTACCATTTGAGAACCTTGGGTAATTTTTCTTCCACTGAATCACTGAACTATCTTGCCATATAGGAAAGACTCAGTTAGGCAAGTGCAGAATTAGGAATTCCATAAAGAGCAAAGACAACTTGTAGCTTGCTGGGAGTGACTCAGTCGCTGGCTCTATACTCTGTGAGTCCCTGTTTCTCTACACTCAACCCCACTGAAGGATGCCCTGCTGGCAGAAACAGATTCCCTCCAGTGTCCAGATCTTTGGTGAACTGGAAGGGCACTAAGCCCTTCTTTCTGATTTGCGTCCCGAGTGATAATCACAATCAGGTCATAATCAGTGTGATGGCCCTGGAGGAAGTGAAGTTAAAAGCACTGTGCCCTGCCAATTACAATATGCTCTTACTTTCAGCAATCTAGTTGTCAACTAATGCTAGAGGCACACCTAACTGTGAATAAGAGACAATAAGTGTACCACATACCCAGCGGTGGCTATGTTTCTGGTCTGGGGTGATCAGGATTCGGTTCACACACAGGCCAGGATTAACTTTAACCTTGCACTAAGAATAAGATGCATAGCACAAGGGAAAGCGGATTTTTCTAAAGGTAGAAAAATAAATACTCTATATAAGTGCCGAAGCAGAAATGCATCTGTTCAGGTGGCCATCTGGTTTTGGTTTTTAAGTCTTTTCATGTGATACCACAACCTCTACAGGAAAGCTTAGGGAATGTCACAGAAAAGCCTGAGAACTGAGACACCTATTGCAAGTCAGTCTCGCCGGGACATGACAGGGATGTTGCACCTGCGAACTCTCAACAATATGGTAGCCTGCACAAGACCGTACCAGCCAACTTACCGATACGGATGAGGGAAAAGTTGACAAGACCATACCCCTAAATGCAAGCTACAAGAAGTAAGTGGCTGCCGTGGGAGGGAAAAACCAGGTTTTTCAACGATGAACCCCATGGTAGGTGACCAATTCTAGGTTGTCACCTTTAAACATGTGTCCACACGGGCCCCCCCAACCGGAATAAGCGAGTTGTATGTATCCGAGCATCTGTATTCAGATACAAGAGTAATTGTAAAAGAGCTGATGAATTAGAGACGAAGTAATGGGGGACAAGGGAGAAGAAGGGGTGTGGTAATGACATAAACAGTTTACTCACATATATAATTCTCAAATAGTTAAACAAAAGCCTCACATCAGTGAGTTGGAGCTTCTGGCCCTACTCTGTCACACACGTAGATATACTCTGATTAACAGGTGTACTGCTTAATTTTCTCAATCTCAGGACATAAATAAGACATTTAGTAATAGAGGAAGAATTCATTTTGTTCTGTTATTTCAGTCTCTGATTTTGTATAAGCATCACGGTCACTCTGATTCGCTGTCCCCTTCTCTGGGGATAGCCTGTGAGAGACGTGACTCTGCTTACCTCGTTCTCCCGGGGTCCCCGGCACACCTGCATTTCCTGGGAAGCCTGGGGCACCTGGGGGTCCTTGGTCTCCAGGGGTTCCAGGTGAACCTGGTCTCCCAGGCTCCCCAGGAGGGCCCTGGATGGTCCGGATGGATGAGGAATGGCTGGGGATCTGGTTGAGGATGGCTGTGTACCTGGCCATATGACCTGAGAATCAACAAATAAATGAACCGTCACACATTTACAGGGGACAACGGGGTGTCATTCTTCCAACCCCCAAACGATTCCATCAGATGTCCACTGAGGAGCAGGCACACCCTTCTGAGACGGGCTCATTTGTAACTTAGAATTTTTTGCATTTTATCCTGGATGACATTAACGGCTGGGCTACATTCAAGTCACAGCTCATGTGTTTGGAATCCCGCAGTTCACATCAGCATGGCCATAAACATCACTGAACAGAAGTCATAAATTTGATACTCACCCCAACATCTATCCGACCCCTGGACCCTTACCCTGCTCCCCTTCTCCCCGTCAATTTCTCTTCACATCACTTATTTGTCTTTGTTCCAACCCACAAAGCCTGCTCCACCCATCGCTCTCAAATCCTCCAGACAAGTCCTATGTCTACACTCAACTCTAGTTGCCAAGACGGTTTTTCAAGAACCTTTGCTTGTGTCCCAGCTGCAAGCTGCCCCTGCCTTGGGTTTTAGATAGATAGATATAGATAGATAGATAGATAGATAGATAGATAGATAGATAGATAGATAGATAGATAACAAAAACCTGTGCTTTCTCTGGAAACCCCTCAACTCAGTTATGTTGGGAAGAACACATTGGAACAATTACACATAATGCCCTAATATAGTAAATACATCATTTCCCAGCATCCTTGAGGGTGAGATTTCCCCACATAGGTCACTGTTATTCATCTCCTTTTAAGAAATTAGCAATCTATTTATTACTTCAGTGGATAAGGCCACCCACTCTTTTTTGTGGCTTTTGGGGAGGGGTTCTTTGTTTCTGAGAGATAAGGAGGTCTCACGTATCTCATGCGAGCCTTCACTGGCTATGTAGCTCAGGATGACCTTGAACTTCTCATCTTCCTGCCTCCACATTCACAGTTCTAGGATTACAGGCATGCATCACTAAGCCTCGGTCATGCCGTGCTGGGGATCAAAGCTAGGACCTCACACATGTAAGGCCAACAGTCTACCAACTGAGCTACATCCTCAGACATATTTATTTCCTTCTAAATACTTCTTCAGTCTAAAGAAAAGCAGCAAGCATATTTTAGGAAGTACATACAAATACATCCCATGTTGTCTTTCGTTAAACACTGAACTATGACTGTGATCCCAGACCGTCTCCTGACTCCCTCAGCAGGCATGTCCACTGCTGTCCGGGCAGGTGAGACGTCTGTCTCCTCCACTTCCTACCTTGACAGAAGCTGCCATTCATCACTTCCTCAGCTGTTGCCACTCTGCCCTCTCTCCATTCCCCACATAACTCTTCTTAGCATCATTCTTTTGATCAACCAAGAACCAAAACCCAGATGACCGAGCTTGTGTGAAAGCATATTCAGGCCCATAAACCAGGTCCTGGGTGAGAGCTGAAGCCACACACAGGAAAACAGAGCTGTTTGGGGAGACAGCCAAGGTGTGGCAGATGCTACCATTTCCTCCTATTACCGCTGCACTGGCAGGCGGGTCCTCCCTGTTACAGATTCCTTTTAGCTCTTGTCTCATTTCTGATTCTACTCCTAGAAGTCGTTCATCAAAGTCTGAGAATTTCCAAGGGAGGAAACTCTGTATCGGGCCCTCGACTTTTGGAGAATGTGTTAAACAGTCACACAGCCAAAGTTGTCATTCTATAGCAAAATAAGGTAGTGAATATTGTGACTCATTCTTCCTGCTGTGTGTAGGAAGTCAAAGGAAGATTCAGTCCGGTGCATTTTCACACAAGCTTGACCTTCCACTCATTCACATTGTCCATTTGAGATTAAGAAAGGTGAAATAACGTGGAGCTTACATGAGTTTTGCATGCATCCTACTCTAAAAGAGACTAACGTCTGGATTCCCTTGTAGAGCATAGTGTTTTCAAAAACCTTGTTTTGTCATGAATGAGAACTGCTTAGTAAATTTTCTCTTCCATTGACACTGGCTGTGGGCACTATAGAACTGAATAGAATAGAATTTGGACTGAAGACAACATACAGAGAAAACAACTGTGATTATAGTAGCTTTGCCCTTCTCCCGCTACTGATAATTTTGCCTGAGTGAAAACCTCCATCTTGTCATCCACACCTCCCCGGGGCAGGACCTGGGTTTATCCCAAAGAACAGGTGAAATTTAGGAGCTTGCCAACAGACCTTAGCACTTACTGGGCTCCACTGGCCTGACTCCCAGACTTCTCTGGGTTAAAATAAATACAATCCTGAGATAGATAAGGCAACTACCCTGAAAATGTCATCCCTGGAGGAGGAGAAGATTACTTTCAGCATGGGGAGTGCTGGGCATGAGAGCTTGGCTAGAGTTGGGTGGGTCTGAGAGGCATTTTTGTTTTTACTTGCCCTCAAATATTCTGGAACAAAACATATTCACGGCAAATAGAAGGGCCCACCCTAGGAACCATGCGGTTAGATTTTTGAGACAGAATATATAAAAATAAGTGGGCATGTGTACAAAATGGGTGAGTACAGGAATCTGTTGTTGAAATAAATGTGGTTGAAACATTCAGGTATGGAAATGAATACATGGAATAAATGTTATGACAAATATGCACTGGTATGGTTTTAGGAATGATGCCCAACTGTCATAGCAGATGTCGCATGAACCCTATGTGTATGTGTATATTTTGGAACACAGCCTAAGGAATCAAAGGAGGGGCCTTAAGCCAACCAAAGGTAATGGATATAAGCCGGACAAGAAAGGGAAAGTTATTAAAATCTGTGACCCAATAGAAACCAATACCATGGTCATCTTGATTCTGACACAGACTGGTAGTCTTCAAGGGCTTAACCCTTGAGAAAGGACCTGTGCACTTGATGGGAGAAGGAGGAATGCAAGCTCCAATCAGGGCAGTTAAGTTAAATATTCTTTAGCAAACTAATGGCTCTTGGACTGAGGACATGAGAGTGAGTCTGACTCCTGTGCCATCACTGTAGAGCTCTAGAACAATCTATTAGGCTGGTAGGTGGTTCAGAGAGGGAGCTTATAAAGCTATGTGTATGTAGCAATACATAGCTTCAGCAAGGTCTTCCTTGGTTTCTCTCATCCTGGGAAGGATGGCTTCCTTTAGACAGGAATGAGACATGGCCTGGGTGACCAGCAATGTGCACTTACTCTGGATGAGCTGCTCGCACACTTGGCGGGCCACTGCCCTCACCATGGCTTGAGACTGCAGGTCTCCCTGGATGGGAAGAAAGCACATTCCTCAAGCACGGCCACATGTGCAGCCATAGCTAACATTGTTCCCACCAAGACTCTAGGCTCCTAGCAGCAGGGAGGGCAAACTACTGGGGATAATGCAAAAGAGGCCATTTGTACCCAGGATTCCAGGTTTCTGAACATCTTTGCTTATTAGATTCATAAGCTCAAATAAATATTTTTGGTTCCAGAGTCTAAAAAGAAATTAACAATATCTAACTATACTCACACATAGTTAATGCCTTCTTCAAGTGATGGCTCATTTAATACTAAGAAAAGTTTGTAGGAAAACTGTTAAGCCCGTGTTACAGCTAACTAACATTAAACACATTGCCAATGTTTTTACAGAAATAACCAGTTGAACCTGACACCGGTGCTGTTTCTGCTACAGCCAAGAATTCAGCTGCATTAGGAGCCTCCCAGTTTCTACAAAGAGAGAGTGGGCACTGAAGTTAAAGTGATTTGAATTCCAGGGGCTGTTCTTTGAGTCTATCCAACCACTGCCTTGCTTTGTGCCAAAACTAAGCCATCAGGAAAATGGGAGTCCTGTGCCACTGGCTGGCATTAGTGTAAAGCCATCAACATTCATTAGGACACCCTGCTATATCTATTATGCTATTTCCATCTCAGCTCTGCTTTGTGGGGTAGGTGAGTGTGATTGTCCCTGGGCTTATCCTTAAGGAGTGAAGCCCAAGTTCAAGGAGACAGATGACACAGCAGGGACACAGATAGAAATCCTCTCCTGGCTCCCAACCCAGCCAGATGTTTTCCCCTAGGAAATGGGCTTCCAAACAAAAAACTGCTGGGACAGCAATGAATACCACTGTTGGGAATGAGCGTTATTCATGAGGCCTAGGCAAGGGCTGCGTGCAACCACCTACAGCCAGAAGCATCCTTAGGAGACTTACTCGTTCACCTCGCTCTCCCTTTGGTCCAGGGACACCCTGTAAAAGTGAAAAATAAATTTCAAGTTACTTAAGATGCTGTGCTGAGCTGTGAGTCATGAGAGTGCACCTTTTCGTAGTTGACAAAAGCATTTTTTTTTCCAAACAGGTGAAAATGAGCAACAGGAATAAAACAAGTAGCAACTTGTAGACCCACTCAGCATCTTCTGGATCTTTCATGGAGTGGTGTGGCCATTTGGAGCCACTCAGGTGGAGGGGGCATCAGCACTGCTGAGAAACCTACATCTCCACCAATGACACCCTCCACAGCTTCCTACACCAAACACCACACACAGTGCCGAACTCCACAGAGTGTGCCGTAATGATCCCACAAACCCCTTCTTAAAGGTTTCTTTTCCTGAGTTTTGGAAAAGCGTATTTATAGGAAAGGCAAAGAACTCTCATTCTAGCAGTTAGAGGACTTGGTGAGATCGATGAAGCCCCACGGCGTCTGCTTCCTCTCCGCTGACGGCATGAGTCTCTACAGCATCTGGGCTCATGTGTGAGCATTCTCAACTGAATTCTTCTTTAAAACCATGGCCTTACTACTTTTGACAATAAGAAACTTGACTATTACTGTAGAATATTTACTGAAGAAATACAGTGTCTTCAGTGTTTCTCCAAGAAAATTATGCCCATAATGGGAAGCAGGTGTCTTCAGAAGGCTGTCATATTTCTGTGTCAGCTCACAGGCAATATGGAGGCAATGTGTCCACAATTACTCCTAGGAGTGTGAACAGAATCCATGAATGGAGTATGCCACATTGCCAGATTGTTTCCTCTTGTGACTTCACTTTCACCAGGGCTCAAAGCAAACTCAGTGTGGAGTCCAAACTCTGCTTTGTTAAGTTATCCAAGCTCAAAATTCTTGGTTCATTTCATAGGGCCCAGGAAAGAGAATGCCATGACCCTCAGTGTGTGCAGATGTTGACAAGAGAAAGACTTCTTTCCCAGTTGATTTCAAGCTACACACACGTCATAGTTGGAGTGGACAGGGGAAGGGCAACCAACAGTGATCTCTCCTGAGCAGGTGGCAGCAGCCCACTATGTCTCTTGTCTCTTCCATCTGCACCCTTTCTATTGTATTCAACACACACACACACACACACACCCATACATACACACATATACATACACTCATACATACACACATATAATACACTCACATAAACACTCACACACATACATACACTCACACACATACACACACACACACACACATACACTCACACACATACACACACACACACACATACACACACACATACACACACACATACACACACACTCATACATACACACACTTACATACACACATATACACATACACATTCACACACACACCCACATACATACACTCACACACTCACACATGCATACATTCACACACTCACACACACATACACTCACACACTCACATATACATACACCCACACACATACATATATTCACACACACACTTACACATATACATTCACACATACACTCACATATATATATACTCACATATACACATACATACACTCACACACACATACATACACACATACACTCACACACACATACACACACTCACACACACATAAACACACTCACACATTCACACATACACATACACACACATAATACACTCACACACACATACACACACAATACACACACAATACACACACATACATACACTCACACACACATACATACATACATACACTCACACACACATACATACACTCACACACACACATACATACACTCACACACACACACACACACACATACATACACTCACACACATATACACACACTCACACACACACACCTTTTAAAAACTACATTCCTTCTCATCCCCATCCCTCCTGTGTTTAGAATCGCACACCAAGGCATTTCCAACAGCCAGACCTCCCTGCCAGTCTACTATGGACACAATAACTGGTCTCTTCTTCCCAAACGCCAGCAGCACACAACTGAGGAAGCCCAGGGATGTGACTGACGCCAGTTCTTCCTCCCTTTACCTCCCTCAGTGATGCTTAAACACGTGGCAAAGTTCAACCCCTTAAATATAATAAATAAATAAACAAACAACTTTTGCAGTTTGGTCCCAAGTTTCTTATATCTTTCTCCTGGAAATCCCACCTTCTATCTCTCACAGGCATGGTTTATTATTGATATAAAAAACTGATCTGTGAGAAAAGTATTAACTGGAAATCTTATAGATTTAATGTCATCAGCAAGAATATTTTAATATAGTTATTAGTTTGAGCATCAACTCTCCAACACCGAATCCTCATCACTATATACGGTTAATGGGTTAATTCATGGATTTCACAATTAGAGGTTTCTAAAAACTACCATATACTCTATTTTCTCAAACCACCGAACTTGATTATGTAAATCCTTGCATAAAGTTGTCATTCAAACATCTGCCTACATCCAATACTAAATTGAAATCTTCCATTTATTTCTCTGGCCTTGTATTTTCTTTTATTTTGCTAATAAACAATGATAAAATATTGACCATATTTTTCAACTATAATTGGAAATGTATCTGTTAGTCTGCCATAAGATAACATTCCAAGATTGCAAATTGCATCCACAATCAGCTAAGCACTTTAGAACACACATGCATGCAGGTATATCATCCCAGAATCTTGGTATTGGGTATACAGGTGCTCTCCTGAAAATTCTTGCAATGTTGAACTATATAGGGGCTGGAAAAATGGCTCAGTGGTTAAGAAAGCATACTGTCCTTCCCTCAGACCCTAGTTGGGGTCCCACAGGGTGAACCACCTGTGACTCCAGTGCTAGGGAATCGGATGCTCTTTCTAGCTTCTGCAGGCGTTGCACCCATGTGTGCAAACCCACACACGTATACGTATACACACAATTAAACAGAAAACTTGAAAATAGATTTTTCAATAAGAAGGGCAAGGATAGGTGGGCAAAAACTCACAGCCTTAGCCAAGGCGTTATTGGCAATCTTTAGCTCCTGGGAGAGAGACATTTTCTATAAAAATGTCGCCTCTGGTAAGTTGGCTGCACTCCAGCAGCAGGCTCGTATCCAACAATATATGGGCAATGAAAATTGCTGGGTTATTGTTTTTAAAAAGAAACAAAGTTGGGTGGGTAGGAAAGTGAGAGTGAACCTGGGAAGAATTGGAGGTGAATATGATCAAAACATACACAAAATTCTCAAAAAAACTAATAAAAATAAAATAAATAAAAATTTCAACAACAACAATAACAAGTATTTGGGAGGAAATGCAAGACTTTGGTTCTTCAATCCATTTAAAGTCTCTGAGTTTCACTATAAGGCAGGGCACTCACTGGAAGGAATCTCTGGAGTAGAAGGCTCACGTTTACCATCTCATGACATGCTGATGGTTTGGAAGAAGGTGGACAAAGAGCTTGTAAGAGGATTCCTGTTTCTAGAAAGAAAGAAGCCCCTGCTTGGCATGTGAGCTCCACAAGGCTGGGTCTGTGTCTAGTTAAGGGATTTCCATATGCACACCTCCAGAGACTGCCTGAGATGTGGCAGGAGTCTCTCTCTCTCTCTCTCTCTCTCTCTCTCTCTCTCTCTCTCTCTCTCTCTCTCTCTCTCTCACACACACACACACACACACACACACACACACACACACACACACTCATTAACTGAATGAATGCATGGTTTGGGTTTCATTTCAAGTCTGCATTACTAGCCAGCCTGTGCTTTGTTTGTCTCAATAGCCTGGACAGAAAAGAGACAGAAGTAACATGTTTAAAACACAATACAGTACATTGTTCGAGGGTTAGAAAAAGTGTTAGTTCTGTTTAAGAATCCCCAACTTCCAAAAGAAAAATGAGATTTATGGAACTCCCTTCCTCCCACCCTCCTTTCCCCCAATCTTTGTGTGTGTGTGTGTGTGTGTGTGTGTGTGTGTGAGAGAGAGAGAGAGAGAGAGAGAGAGAGAGAGAGAGAGAGACAGAGAGACAGAGAGACAGAGAGACAGAGACAGAGAGAGAGACAGAGACAGACAGAGACAGGCAGAGAGACAGAGAGAGAGACACACACACACACAGAGAGAGAGAGAGAGAGAGAGAGAGAGAGAGAGAGAGAGAGAGAGAGGGAGGGAGGGAGATGGATCCTAAATTCATTTTGTAAATAAACTCACAAGCTATGCCTTCTTTCCTTGCCACCTGTCCCCACTGACATTGCAAGGGCAAACCCCCAGAGATGGCAGTATCCACTGACAGGTCCTAATGGAGACAAGAGCTACTTGTGAAGCCATTGAGTAAAAAATAAACAACTCTGGGGCCATTAAATAAAAACAAACAAACAGACAAACAAAACAGCAGTAAAACAAACCTGACATTTTAATATATTCAAAAATAGTAAATTTTAATAATGAATATTTGAGTTGCTTTTGCCAGTCACTATTCTAGATATTTCTTATGAATTCACTCAGTTAACCCTTCCAGTAGCTGTGTAAGGTAGCTCTTTTTATCCCTATAATACTCCTGGGTGATTAATTCTTGTGACAACTTCAAGAGACATTCCCAATTTACAGATTAGGAAGACCATACATGGGGAGTTCAGATCATTTGCCCACAATCACACAATAAGGGGTGTAAAAGAGCTGGAACCTGAGGTAAATTTGCTGACTTCTGGATCTGGTCCTGATTGTTGCTTGGCTAGAAGAGGATATTGTTCACACAACCATGAGCCAGAACCCTCCACTCCAATTAAGAAAACATTTTCCCTAATATAAACAAAACTAAAACAGGCATACCACTACCCTCCCCCACACACTTAATTCTAGGAATTCTGAATGAAGTCCTAACTTGAGCCATTTAAAAAAATTGACTTTGAGCCCTGCATGGTAGCTCACACATTTGTAATCATAGCACTGAGGCAGAGGAATTGCCCTGAGTTCAAGCCCTACCTGGCTACACGGTGAGATTTTGTGTTAAAACAAATATTTTGCCTTGAACACTTTAATTTCAACACCAAGATATCTTTCCATGTTTCCTTTGGTGTTGGCTGCTATATTAGCATGTTTGAAAATATTTCATATTTAAAGAAAGAAATTAGAGAGCTAACTTGGTTGGTGAGGGAAACAGACAGTGTTAGCTACTGGCACTTTCTGGTAGAAAAGATGGATGTGTTTAATTAGGCCTGAAATTCGCCAAACTCGGTCTCATGATGCTTGTTATTAAGTAGTTAAAAGACACAGCTACGAAGTCTCAATGAAAGATCTTTTTAGTGAAATATTAGCACAGCAAGTAATTATTTTTTTATTCCAACTTGTCTGACATATTTCCTTTGATTTTTTGCAAAGTAAAACAAGAAAACAAAATAAAAATTCCTGAGCACATAAGGCCCATAGCTCCACCAAAGCATGCTTTGAGAAAACACACACCATCTCTGTAGATGGAAGCAGGAAAATGCAGAGTAGTTTTCCTTTAACTTTAGGAACACTTGAAATGTAAAGACATACAGTAGCTGCATTCATAGACTCACAGAAGTTTGGGGCTGAAAGGAGAGAATGATCTCATAGTCCAAGTCCCACATGCTGAAGAAGCCCGTTATACAAAATCCAACCCTCAGCGGGCTTCAGAGATCTTCAGTGACCTGACCTCGAACCAGTAACAGAGCTTAGTCTCCCCGAACAGCAGCCTAAGGAGAACATGAATGCCTGTCCTCCCTTTTCCTCTCCTTCCCCGGAGAGGAAATTATGCCGGCCTGTCCCTGTCACCTGGCAGAAAGCATCCAGGCAGTACCCTGGTCAGCCCAGGGTTCCATAGAGGTGCAAATGACCCCCCTCTCTCTCCCTCCCTGTTCCTCCCTCTCCCCCCTCTCCCTTCTCCCCCTCTCCCTTCTCCCCCTCTCTTCCCTCTCTCTCTCTCTCCCTCTCCTCTCCCTCTCTCCCCTCTCATCTCTCTCTCTCTCTCTCTCCCTCTCTCTCTCTCTCCTCTCTCTCTCCTCCCTCTCTCTCTCTCTCTCTCTCTCTCTCTCTCTTTCTCCTCTTTCTCTCTCCCCCTCCCTGTCTCTCCCCCCTCTCTCCCCTCTCTTCCCCCTCTCTCTCTCCCTCCCTCCCTCTCTGTCTCTCTCCTCTCTCTCTCTCTCTCCCTCTCCCTCCCTCTCTTTCTCTCTCTTCTCTCTCTCTCCCTCCCTCCTTCTCTCTTCTCTCTCTCCCTCTCTCTCTCTCTCTCTCTCTTTCTCCTCTTTCTCTCTCCCCCTCCCTGTCTCTCCCCCCTCTCTACCCTCTCTTCCCCCTCTCTCTCTCCCTCCCTCCCTCTCTGTCTCTCTCTGTCTCTCTCTGTGTGTCTCTCTCTCTCCCTCTCCCTCTCCCTCCCTCCCTCCCTCTCTCTCTCTCTCTCTCTCTCCCTCCCTCCTTCTCTCTTCTCTCTCTCTCTCTCTCTCTCTCTTTCTCCTCTTTCTCTCTCCCCCTCCCTGTCTCTCCCCCATCTCTCCCTTCTCTTCCCCCTCTCTCTCTCCCTCCCTCCCTCTCTGTCTCTCTCCTCTCTCTCTCTCTCTCTCTCTCTCTCTCTCTTCTCTCTCTCTCTCTCTCTCTCTCCCTCTTTTCTCTTCCCTTCCCCCACCCATCTCTGTTCCTGGTTGGCCAACACCTACCCCTCCCTTCGCTCCCTTTCCTCAATAAACTCCATGTTGGGTTTGTTGGGTTTTGTGGTTCACAGCCTGAAGCAGCTGCAGCAAAACACCACCTTCCCCACCTTATCCTTTTCTCTTCCCCTCCCTTTCTTCCTCCCCTTCTTCTCACAAATATATAGAAAGCGTCTCGTGTCTCAGGTTATAAGGAGGTAGCACAATGCCAGCATAACGATAAAAGCCCTGACTTCCCGAAGCTGTCTTTCAGCCACGAGACAGACATCGGGAGCCAGAAGATGCAGCTGGCTGACTGAGATGGAGGTGGATTTCCTGAGATGTAGGCTGGATGATTTGGTTCCATTTGTAGCTGCTCTAGACAGATTGGTTTGTGTCAGAGCCCCACCTAGACATTGGGTATTGGGGCATTTAACCAGGGCTCTTGAAAGAACGGGCTTACCTACCAAAGCACGTGACCTCAGCAGTGCCAGGCCTCGCTATGCATGTGACCCATGGCATGGAGGCTCTCCATTTAAGCCAATGCCTAGGGAGGAATTAGCGGCCATGCTCATCTGCCTGGAGGAGCTAGAGTGCAGGCGAGCAAGCCTTGTTGGCATCAACTGTTGGAAACACACGGCCATTTTCTGTGGCACAGTCTGTTCTTCTTGGTTTCCTGCCCTGACTTTCCTAGACAGATATCTATGGGAAATCAATCAAGGTCAACAGCGCAACATGGAGCCTGCTTTAATAATCAGACTGGCCTGGCAGCTGGCAGGTATGTTGGACACAGGGAGAATCCTGGACTCTACTGACGAGAACAACTTGCTTTGGATGGGGAAACACACGAGCTGACTGTGGTATCCCCACCCAGCAGCTACAGAGCAGTTTCTGCTTGTGGTTAAAGTGCCCACGGCATGAGGCCTCTGTTGCTGCCACCAAATGCCATCCTTTCCCGACGGATGATAAAACTAACATGAAGTGATTTATTTGTGGAACTGTATTGAGGCTTTGGTGATGGAGGAGGTCCTTCTGTGTATGTGTTTGTCTTATTGGATGATAAAGTACTGTTTGGCCAATGAGGCAGCAAATTAGGTGGGACTAGGAGTCAAGGAGGATTCTGGGAAATGTAAAGAGGTGGTGATTCAGGCAGGAAGTGACATAGCAAGCAGACTCATATACAAGCAAGAGCAAGAAGGAAGTCATCCCTTTTCTCTTCCTCCTGGTCTCTGCTCTGGAGTTGCCATGTGATCTGCCTTCAAGAGAGGGTGCCAGCAGGAGTCCTTAAAAAGATAGTTCTTATACAATATATAGATTTATGATAATTAAGACTAGGCTAGCAGATGAGAAATCCTAGTCACTGGCCAAGCAGCATTTGTACCCAATATAAGTCTCTGCGTGTTACTTGGGACCTTAACATGGCAGCGGGTGGAACTTGGGCGGCCTGGTGGAAAGACAAATTGTTACACTTTGGTGTGTCCCTTATTTAGAGTCTAATGCAGATGCCCACTAGGCCAGGTGAGTAAGGGCAGACGTATCATCCAGATCAATACATTCTGGCCTTACGCTGCACCTCTACACCCTACACACCTCTTGGCTCAGGACCAACCATGGCTTGTGTTTTCATAGCCTGGGCAAGGAAAATTAATTCTGGGAGATGTCAGTAAGAAAAAGCCTTCTCTTCCTGCACACACAGGTTTTCTTCAAGTATGTAACCATGGGGAAGTGACTTCTTCTGGTTTTCTTACTGCATTTGGGGTGCTGTACTGTCCTTGATGCCCCAAGCGCTGCCATGGTTCTGCTGCATGGAGCATGCACTACTTCTGAAACTTCTTTGACTGGAGGCTTTTGCTCCCTAAGTCCCAATGACGAATTCTGAAATTCTGGATCCCTAAACCAAATCTTGAGGAAGACTGAAACCTAGTAGCTGAAGGTTTCTAAGGGCTTCTGATGAGGAATGGATGAGTAGGTGAGTAGAAAGATTGTCATAGAAAGAAGAGAGAGAGAGAGAGAGAGAGAGAGAGAGAGAGAGAGAGATGCAGGTTATGTGCTTTCTGGTAAGAGCTCGTGTGTGTGTGTGTGTGTGTGTGTGTGTGTGTGTGTGTGTGTGTGTGTGCGTGTGCGTGTGTGTGTGTGTGTGTGTGTGTGTGTGTGTGTGTGTGTGTGTGTTTCCACACACAAGATCAAATGTGACAATGTCTTTTTGATTAAAGAAGATGTCTAAAGAAAGTCATTCAGATTTCTTCTGTGACTCAATACTAGTTAGATTTGAAAACAGGGGAATCAGGAAGGTTTTGGACAATGAGAAGACAGTTAGGGTAAGTACACAGCTTTGGAAAGTGACTACCAATGATAGTTTATGAGGATGCGCAGACCACGATGTGTTTGCTGAACCACATATTCATTTTTCTGGACATTTCCCAAGTATGTCTGGGTTTGTGTTGCACACACCATAGCACCAAGGAGGACTCTGAGGACTGAACATTGTACTGAAATGTATCCCAAGGATAACAATGAGAACAGAGAGGAAGAGAAGTGTGCTTTCTAATCCACCCCAGTGTTTTTGTTGTGCCTTTCCCCCATGACAAGGCCCCAGCCTAATCCCCAGAACTCGCCACTATGTCACTTTTGAAGTCAAAAAGACTTTGCAAAGGGAATTTATTTAAGGACTTGGGAATTATCTAGGGAGATTGTGCAGACAGGTCCTTAAGGGCAAGAATCTTTCCCATCCACAGAGGAGATGTGGCCATGGAAAATGGAACCAAAAGGTGACACATTACTGGAATTGAAGATGGAAGAGGCCACAAACCATGTGGTCAACATTTGGAAGCTAGAAAAGTCAAGGAACTAAGTTCTTCCAGAAAGGGAATTCCAGAACCTTGCTCTTAACCTAAAGACATCAGCAGCAGACTTCCATCCTGCAGAACTGTAGGATGATAGTGTTGTATTTATTATTCTAAGCCACTGAGGTAGTGGTGACTTGTTTGGCAGCAGTAGAATCCAAACTTATACCTACCTCTGCATCCTTAAGTCATGTGTCATATCCTGCAGGTTTGCAGCAGGACAGACTTTTTCAATAGAGCAGCTGTTCAGTTTCCTGGTCACTCAGTCCAGCACAGATGCCAATCTCTAAGCCTACAATGAGCATCTTCCAAGTCCCAGAAGACACGGAGTGTGGCTTTGGTGGGAGTGATATTACATCCCTTGGTTCCTTACCCTCTCTCACTGGTCACAGTTAAATGCCAGTGAAGAGATTAGGAACGTAAAGGGGGGGGGGATAGAATCTACTCTTTGCACTTCCATTTACGCTGTTTACTTATGTGTGCATGTGCTTTCTGATTGAATATAAGGTATAAAAACATATTCCCATTTTCATTAAAACCTCGAATGTCTCCAATTTTATGTTTGTCCTTCTGGGGAGTCTACCTTGATTGACATTTAGCTGTTGCACCCAGCCTTGACAGATGGTACTGAATTCACTTAGGCAAATCCAAAACAAGCCATGGGGACACATTTGAGCAACAGCATGGCCAACTGTTTCAATAGGACCATTCAACCTTAGCTATGGTATGCAGACAACCCAATTTTAAAACTCTAACCACTTTCATTCATGGAATACTTTAAAGTCCAATCCTGAATAAACATTTTTTATATAATTTTTTGAAACAGTCTCTCTCTATGGAGCCCTCAGTATCCTGGAACTTGCTCTGTAGACCAGACTGGCCTAGCCTGCCAGAGATCTGCCAGCCTCTGCCTCCCAAGGGTGTACACCACTATGCTTGGCATCTGAATGAACATTCCTGTTCCATGGAGATTCTGGCAAATTCAAACATACAAATGATGACAGGACATATATCCTGACCAGCTACCATTGAATACTCACAGGTGGCCCCAAGGCTCCTTGTGGTCCCATGCTGCCCGTGATCCCTGGGACACCTGGGGCTCCAGGAATGCCCTAAAATGGAAGCAAGAAATGGGACAAAGGTGAGGATTCATATATATGATCACAGTCAACTTTCGAACAGGGATAACAATGCATGGTCCAGGAGCTTCCCTCCCCACCAATGTTTCAGGGGCGATTGCCCATTCCTGTGGCCAGCGACCAAATATAAAGCAGTTTTTAAGTCTCCATGAGATAGATCAGGTACAGTTCTATCAATTCCAAGTCTTATTTATACATAATAACAACGATATGAATGCAGACAATCTTACAGAAGAATTGGCTCAGGGAATACTCAAACCCTCCAGATGAGTCATTTTCTAAAGGGTGTTGTTATAGGTCTGTACCAACAGACAAAGTGATGGTACACAGTAGCAAAAATGGCAGCTGGAAAACCCAGAAAAGGACAGCCTCTGCAATGAAAATAAAGGCTTTAAAGAAGAATACATCCCAAAAGTTTCTAGAAATACTCACAATTGGTCCAGGCGGCCCTGGGGGACCAGAGGAACCATCCTTCCCGGGAAATCCCTGAGGAAAAGAAATGGTGCGTCACCCAAGTGGCTGCTATTTGGCTTTCAGAAGAGGCTCCTCAAATTCCTTTCAACATCTAAGGCATGAATCCTGCCACCTACTCTGGACTACCAAGGATGCATTGCCATTAAACTCTTGTGGGACTTATTCCTGGCAAGTGTTTTGTGTCTGTTGGCGTCTATAAGCGACCCAAGTGAAAGCATCGTAGGTGTGAGAAATGCCACTTACAAACTTGAATGGGAACTTATTTTCAGAACGTTTATTAAACGAAACATAAACAAATAAATAAGTTCAATTCTTTTTAATTAACGTCTGGATCTTAAAAAAAAAAAAAAAAAAAGGATTACTATCATCCAGGATCCATGGGTCTAGGGTAAGGAGTATCCCTTCTGGGGAGTTTATAATGCAATAAGGGTTGTGCAATTATTTGCAGTTCTTAGTTCTTTTTTTGTTGATTTTCTTTGTTTGTTTTTCGAGACAGGGTTTCTCTGTGTAGCTTTGGAGCCTATCCTGGCACTCGCTCTGGAGACCAGGCTGGCCTCGAACTCACAGAGATCCTCCTGCCTCTGCCTCCCGAGTGCTGGGATGAAAGGTGTGCACCACCAATGCCCGGCCCAGTTGTTAGTTCTTGAGAAGCAGACTGGAGGGGAATGTGGACAGGGTGATCTGCTGTGGTGACTGTGATCCCAGTTTTGATCTGAGAAAGTTTCACTGAGTGTCTACTCTGGTGGTTACATACATACATCCCACTCCATTTCCTAAGTGTACAAAACAAAGAAACTAAAACACCCCCCCCCAACACAAATGATGTTCCTTGAAAAATCCTCTCGCCAAGATAATGGATAAGTGTCTATGTGCTATTTTATGAGTGTAGGAAATATTTAACAGTTGGGATGGCTTGCCCTTAGCACAGTTGTGAATGTTGGCTTTCCTGATGCAGTTGGTAGAAGACTGAATCTTCAAATCAAGTTTTATAAATTCATAAAAGTTTTCAAAATATCTGAAAGGTCCTCTGACTTCAGGGACAAATAAATTGTACATTGGAACCCTGAGTCCCAGCCCAAGCCACCTTGACTAGCATCCTTGCTGCAGCTTGACAATCTTTCTGACAATTCTCCCCACTTTGCAGTTGCCAGTCCTTCCCCTCTCCTAGCTCACGAGAATCTACCTGTCGGCACAAGGAATCTACATCAGCATCACCTCTTCCACACGACGTACCAAATATGATGCTGTGGATGGGTGTGAGGAGGGAGTCCAGATGGCCGCAGGCAGATGGCACAGGGTGAGTGTGTAGCACAATAGTAGATGAGCCAGGTACACCAGACTCTCAGCCCTCACAGTGCCAATGAGTCTGAGCACGAAAGGCAGCCAGCCAGGTTAAAGCTCACCTGGATTTCTGGTTTCCCTTTTCTGCCTGGCACATTGCTTGGCTTCATTTGCAGCCTCCTCACAATCCAGTTGGAGCCCCATGCCTGAGCACTGGCCAGGAAAGGGGGCCAGTTCCAGCCTTGGCTCATAAACATTTCCTATGAGTGATCCTCCACTCTCTAGTCCCCTCTCACAGCAACTCTAGAGGCTGAATGTTGAGGAGTGGCCAAGGCACACAGACTTTGAAGTGATTATGTGAGGCAAAGACTCCTTCTGCTCCTCCACCCACCCTTGCTGCTTGCTCTGGGTTGTGGACAAGAAATAGTCATTATTTGACTTTATTTTATCGTGCTGCACTGCAGAAAAAGCCACTTATATGTTAGGGGCATTGAGGCCATTGTCCAAAGCTGACACATATGGTATTGTTGTTGTCGTTTTATAATATTTCTGGTTTTTCACCTCAGTCCAAATTATTAGAGTTGGAACTGGGCATAAGGGCATACACCCACAATCTCAGCACTTAGAGGGCAGAGTTTGAGACGGTATGAGTTTGAGGCTAGCCTGGGCTATATGGTGAGGTTTTGTCTTGGAGGGAAAAGTCTGAGGATGCTCTAAGGATAAGTCCTAACACAGACTAAGTTTTACACACACACACACACACACACACACACACACACACACACACACACACACACACACACGAATGCAAGCACACACGCCTTCCTTGGATCTGTCAATTAACCGACAAAAACTCATTCTGATGTAAGTGTAATAAGGAACTTATTTTAGCAGCATGTGAAGGTTTGTGACTCTCTCGGTATTCAGGAGGTCAAGGCAGGAAGATATGAACGTTTGACACTGGTCTTGGATACATGTTAAGATCAAGAACAGCCCAAGGAGGCCTTAAACGGATTTTAAAGGTGGCATGTCCCAGGAAAAGGGCATGCACAAACCAGAATATGTGAGAGATAAGCAGAACCTCACAGCCTAACAGCCTCACTTCGTAATTGAGAAGACTTGAATGTTAGAAAGGACAGAAAAATTTTCATGTAAGGAAGCTTTAAAGTATTTATTTTATTTTTATTTATGTGAGTGTGTATGTTTGTGTGTGTGTGTGTGTTACCTGTGTGGGGGGTTCCCTTGGAGGGCCAGAGGAGGACATGAGACCTCCTGGAGCTCGAGTTACAGCGTGGATGTGGGGAGGACTTATGGAGCCACACCCCTAGCTTCTATGACTGCCTGGTAGGGGGAGCACATCTCCTCAGGGCTGGGAGCCCTGATAGGCTACCCGTACTCCCAGCAGGTGGTCCCACACCATTCACAAAAAGCAACTCCAGCTAAGCACACCCAGTGTGAGGAGGGGGCAGAAAACAGAGAGGTCACACGAAGTCAGAAGAGAAAAATTGTGGGGGATGCAGAGGAATTGGAAGGGGTAACGGGGGAGATTTGAGCAAAATGGATTGTATGGATGTATGAAACTCTCAATAAGTTGGTGGCACACGCTTTTAATCCCAGCACTCAGGAGGCAGGCGGATCTCTGTGAGTTTGAGGCCAGCCTGGTCTACAGAGCGAGTTTCAGGACAACCTTCAAAGCTACACAGAGAAACCTTGTCTTGAAAAGCCAAAATAAATAAATAAAAAATAAAATAAAATAAAATGTCAAAGAAAATTTGAAAATTATGTACTTTTTTTTTCTTAGATGAATTTTTCATATGACCAAGCTCGACACTGGGCACATATGAAAACATTTTTAAAGGATTTCTTTTGGTTCCTTCCTTCAGTGTCTTCTAGCACCAGACAAGAACGAGAAGCGGCCTGGGTCTTAACTGTGAAGGAAAGAAGATTTCTAGTGCAAACAGAAACGGGCTTGGTCAAAAGAAGCAGAGTTGATCTATGACATATTTTCTAAGAGTAAAACAGCATAAACCCCATCATTCCCCAGAAGATTGGCAGGAAACAATGCATTCACACTCTACACATCACCACAGGCGAGGAGTGTGAAAAAGTAATTGCATTCTGCTCTCTGCTGACACAAGTTTGCATTCGCCTGATTTATAGACACAACATGCTCCCTGTGGGATGGAACTCGGTGAAATGTGGTTTCTGCTGCGGAGCTTAGTGGGGTGCCCCGTGAGTGAGAAAGATGCTTATTAGTTAGTTCCCAGTTCTATGCTTAGAGGGCGCGTTCAGGTGCCGACAGAGCTGATTCCTGCATTGAGGGTAGAAAGTGTGTGCTATTCAGCGTTACCTTCCTAATTCCTTCCTGGTGCACAGAAAAGCCATTGATAAATGCTTCCAGAAGTACTCCACTCACGCTCAACAAGGAAATGGTAATTGGAGTTGTACTGAGTCTCATAGTGTATAGGCTAGAAGGAAATGCCCGTGTCATTCCTTCCTAGTCTTTTTCTTTTCTTCACGGTGCTGGAGGTCAACCCAGGGCTTTGCACCTGCTCAACAAGGACCGCTTGACTGAGCTGCGTGTCCAGCCCTCATTATCCTCAGGTATGGACGCATCTAACTTCAGAAGCCACAATTCCACTTCACTAAGTTCTTGGGGACAGCTGTTAGGAGTATTCCTGCATCCCTCTGTGGCTCATTTCTTCATAGATTGATCGTGGGGGACTCTGACAGGTGGGGGAGGGAGGGCCATGGGGGAGGCAGGTGGAAAGGTAGGGCATCTGAAGTTTACTCTGTCTGAGCCCATGGGTGAGCTCTGGTGTGTGAATCACAAACCAGAGTCAACTCAGGCTAAGATTTTACACGCGATGGCCCAGGGGCTAACATGCCATTTCCAAGAATAACTTTCTAGGGAAATGAGCAACTTTTGGCAGCTGTGGGATGCAGCACATTTGCCAGGTGAAGCAGATCTGGCCAGGGCACCCACAGTACCCAAAACAGTAGATTTGATATCTGATCTTAGCCATAAGTCCGAGAGAGAATCACAGTGGAGTTTAGTCTGGTATTTTCTTTCGTGGATTAAAACATTTGAACAAATGAACATTCATTCTTAAGGCTACTGCACGTTTCCAATTTCTATCCCCCCCCATTAAATTTTACATATAAGGTGAAAGAATGCTAGCCTTAACAACATGTTAGAGACAAAGTCAAAGGCGTTTTCCTCAAATGTCTTCTTAATCCTAGACATAAAATAAAAGGATTCACAGCTTTGGTTGGGAGGGAGAGGGACCTGGGATTGATATGTAAAATAAGATTGTTTCTAATTTAAATAAAATTTTAAAAATAGAATCATCATCAGTAAATTTATCTCTACAATAGTTTTGGTTTTGCAAGCTCCTGACTTAGCACACGTTTAGAAATACTTCCACGGCTATGGTGGGCTAGGCATTCTTCAAGGTTTAGATTAGCAACAGAGAGAATAAGTTCAAAAGTTTTGTGAATTATCAAACAATAGAATGATGTCAGCAACAGCTATGCTAATACCCAAGGCACATGCAGGACAAGCAGATGACCCTGGCTGGGGGTACACAGGACAACATTTACAGGAGAGTAAACATTGGTTGGACCTTGCTGTGGTTTAAATGTACCCCTAAAACACATGTCTTGGAGACAAAACTCTCACACGAGCTGGCTTTTTGGAGCCCATTCCCTATGGTGGGATGCTTGCTCAGCCTTGATGCAGTGGGCAAGAGGCTTGGCCCTGCCTCAACTTAATGTGCCAGGCTTTGTTGACTCCCCCTGGAAGGCCTTACCCTTTCTGAGGAGTGAATGGAGCGGGGGGGGGGGGGAAAGGGGAGGTGAGGCAGGCAAGGGGCAGGAGGGGGAACTGTGGTTAGCATGTAAAATGAACAAAAAATAAAATTAAATTAAATTAAAAAAGAAACCAAATTCCTTTTGCAACCCTATTGAGAGGTAGGACCTGTAAGGGGTAGTTAGGCCATGGGGTCTCTGCCCCTGTGAGCAATAAACACAGTCATTACGGAAGGGGTCTTGTTACAACAATGAATCACTCTTTCTCTATGGCTGTCACTCACTGTTCAATGGCTTCTGCCATGTTGTGCTTCAGGCAAGAAGGCCTTATAAAAAGTGATCCCCCAGATCTTGGACTTCCAAGCCTTGAAATTCGTGACCCAATAAATCTGCTTTATGAGTCATCTAGCTTTAAATAATAGTACTTTCCAAATCAACAGATAACTTCAGTGGGTCCGTTTTCCTCTCTGGGGACCACTGTATTTCCTGATGTAGCCCACTCTGAGAAAATCTATTACTTCTTTCTTCTTAGGGCAGAGCTCATCCCTGCCCCCCTCTATCTCAGGAAAGCAACAAACTTGGTGAAATGAAATTCTGGAAAATATGTACACTTTATAAGATGTATTTTTTTTAAAGTGCATGAAGTCAGCCATTTGTAAACATAGAAGTTTGTTGACATAGCTTCAAGCATTTTTCCTTTTGATATTCCTACCTCAAAATACTAATAGACACCCACAGCCCACATTAAACAAGTCTTGCTATTAAAAACTTAAAAGTATATTTTATAACTTGTTTTGGAAATATTTGGCTATGAGCAATCTGCTAAGTTATGATCGGCTTTGATTTATCAGCAACAAAAATCTAATTTATAATTTACTTTCAGCGTCACTAATATTCCAACGAACACCAAATGCACTTCTGCATAAAAATTGCAAAGCATGTTTTATGGCAACTTCATTGGATATTGATTAATTTCCATTTACACTTTCCTGTTTGCATACATTAGAGCAAATACAGATGTCTAATAACTTTATAGTTTCTAGGCCAGAGCCTGCAACACCTGTGGAATGAAACCCACCTACTCACAGCTAGATTTGTAACAGATGCTAAAGTGAGAAGGCAGGGTTTATGTGTTTACGAATCTCTCAGAAACATCTTGCAGAACCACTAGACTCTCTGGCGATACTTGAATACTTTTTCTGAAGCCTGCAATGGCAGATCATGGACGTAAGCTGTAAGAGTCTGTAGTATGGGTGGTCCTTAAGGTCCCTTGATTGCTGTGAGTCACCTGGATTTAATGAGTTAGCTGACAAGAAGCAAGGGCTAGACAACCCTGTGATGCATCATTCCAACCCTGTGGTCCAGTTCTGAACTGCCAAGGCTGGTGTGGCAGTTGGCCACCAGAAACACGGCTGCCACTTGCCACAAAGGATTTGTAACTACAGGACAGAAAGGTTGAGCAGCAAAAAGCTACAGGCTATGCAAACCCTGGCCTGGGACAAAGATTAAAGACCAGTTCTTATGTACCGTGCCATGCTACGTCTAATGGAGAATTTTCAGTGACACACATTAAAATTGTGTGTGAATGCATAGTATATGCACAATGCACACAATACACTATTTAGTATCATTTAATGCAATCTAGAAGAATATAATTGTATAGCTTTTTAATATCTCATACTTATAACTTCAGATAGTTAAAAAATAAGACATCAGCAATATTGTGCCAAAGAACTGAATTGGGCATACAATAGACGTTGTATAATAGACTATTCAATGATGGCAAAACTTAAATAGGTATATAATCATTAAGCCATCTAAGTCTAAACATTCCTAAGTCTTGCTTTAAGGGCTTTCTACATCTGAATTTCTGATGTTGAAGTGGAGGATCTGGGTATTAAACAAAACAAACAAACAAACAAACAAAAACCACCTGATGACTGAGGTGGTAGATCTGTTGGTTCACAAAAACTTAAACATCTGGCCCGAATGACAACATTCCAGGAAAGAAAGCAAAGTCAATGTCTAAGAATGGGCTTCATCAGAGTACCCAAGAGCAGGAAAGCATGTCCCCCAGAAGCCCCTCCCTCTCAGATGTGCACCTTAGAATCGCAGCTTCATGAGGGATCAATTCCTAGTTTTTAAAGAAAGTAACCCTGATTAGCTTCCTGCCACCAAAGTGCAGAGTGTGACAACTTCGTTGTTAGAGTCCTGCTACTTAAACGTCTTCTTGGAAGATTTTCTCAGTCACAAAACCACACAGTTACCTTTATTTACATAATTTTGTGGAAAGGAAAAGTACAGTTGCTGGAGCCAGAGTGATGAGCTCAACTCTTGGCTCCTGCACTATCTAGTTTTGACCATTGTTTACGTCCTCCAACTTTCAGAACTCTGATTCTCTGTCTAGAACAATGGGAGTGGCATTACCTAGCATTCATAGATATCCTGGAGTTAAAGAAGGGAACACAAGACATTCTGCATATATTCCATATTTGATACTGTGGCTTACTGACATTCTAATTAAAATAAACAGCCAATTCCCAGTTGCGTAAACTATCCTCACTGTAGCTGACTGTGCAAATGTTTTCCTGAGATTTAACAAAACTCCATCTAGAGTTGGACCCACAAAGGAGAAAATCCAATCATTCTGGCTACCAGTTTTGTGGTAACAGCTTACTTTGCCTTTTCTGAGGGAGGAAGATACCCAAGGGGCTCATTACCCTGAACCTAGTATTTCACAAAGTATTTTCTAGATGACTCTCTCATCACTGCCTAATACTCACAACAGGAATGAAATCCATCCAAATAGTTGACTCAAGTTCAATGTTTCAAGTACATTTTAAGTCAAACTCATTTTTGATGAAACAGAACATTCCATACAATATGGTCTTTGTGTACATCAAAACCACAAAATCATGAAGCATCCTTAACAGGTCCTTTCAAGGTAGAATCCAAGTATTAAAAAAATACACTTTCTTGACTTCTTGTATTTCTTCACTATCTTCCAAGACATCTTAATTTACTAAGCACAAGCATTACAGAGAGCGGTGACTCATTAGGCTGACCTCAAAAACAGTGGATGCCAGTAATAGTATCTTAAGGTCATATCATTAGAAATGCTTCATATGAATGAATTTCCACAGCAACTCGATATAGTGCAATATTATGTTTTTGACTGACATGATGAAAGTGAGTATTGGTGACATGAAGTAACTGGTCCATGCAGCCTGGGTTTAAACCTGGTTAGCAGTGAGGTGTGTTGCTTCCCCATAGACCTTTTCATCAGCACCCAAGTTCAATGCATCCAGGTACAGAGCCCACTTCATGACAGTTCATCCTTTTCTATAAAAAACCATGAGGACGAGGGGAGCTGTGGAGAAGGTTTGCCCTGAATTAAAAAACTAACACACTGCATATCAAGGAACTGCTCCCCAACGGGCCATAAAATATGTTTCCTCATCAACTGTACATTTTCTTTCTCTCAGTTTTTGGTAAAACCAAGTTGGAAGACAGGCATAATTCTAAAATTTTTCTTTGGGTGCTGGCCAGAAAGTTGAACTTGGAGGAAATGGAACTCAGAATTAGGAAAGAAGCTGTCTTTCATGTTTCTTTTGTCTGTGCTGCTTTTAATTCTCTCACAATCTATCTAAACTGTCATCTACTTATCTGTGTCTCGCTTATCAATAATCTCTCTATATATATGTGTATCTTTATTACCTGTCTCTATATCTTTTTTCTCTATCAACTGTCACTCTATATTTCTATCATATATTTTCTTTCTATAATCTATCTCTCTGTCTCTTTCTATCCCTGTGTTTATTTAGCTATCTAGTTATCGGTCTATCCATCATCTATCTGCCCATCTATCTATCTATCTATCTATCTATCTATCTATCTATCTATCTATCCATCCATCTATCATCTATATCTGTCTATCTATCCATCTATCTATTATCCATCTATGTATACCTATCATCTATTTTCTGTGTCTATTTCTCTATCTTTTATCTATCTATCTATCTATCTATCCATCCATCTATTATATATCTATATCTATCTACCCACCTACCTATCTAACATACCTATTCTATTTGATTTTCCTAAGGATCATGTGAATGTGTAGGGTGGAGACTCAGAAATCTACTGCATGCACGCACACACACACACCACACACACACACACACACACACACACACACACAAACCAGAAGAGTTTGGAGATTATGCAAAAGGTCTTGCACTCAGATACCAAGAAAAGAAAAAGGTGGGGATGGGGGGAGCATGGGCAGGGGTGCAAGTTTTATAGGAAAAAGGAGGAAAGGCCCAGAATGTTTTAGTTGGAATGGCTTAGAGTGAAACCTGGATGCCTGACTGAATTAGCTGCAAATGTAAGCTTGAACCATCACTTTCAACAAGCTAGTCTGTTGGCTTCCATGGCTGAGGCGGAAACTTGGTCCGGGAAGTCTAGCTAGACTTGCTTATGGCCTCAGGCCCAGAGGTGAATAAGAGTTGTCTCTGAGAGTCCAAGATTCCCCTTGGGAAAAGCCAGAATAAGCTGGAAATATTAGAAGAGGTTATATTTTCTCTTTTTTTATTATTTCTCAAGACCTCCTACCCTGTAAGTAAATTCAGAGGTAATCTTGGTACCAGATTCATTAAAGAGCTAACCCTTTTCCTACACTACCCCTAGATGGTGGTGCAAGGTTTAGGCTGTAAGATAAGAACTGTGGAATGTTTATAGGGGGTTTCCAATGACTTTGGTTGTGGGTCTCAACATTCTGTCCACTGTCAGTCAGCAGAGGACCATGATTACTGCTATTGTTGACAGCATACTACAGCAGAACCGGGATGGTCATGAAGGCTTTATTCTCAGTATTCTTTCAGTATTCCCATATCTGCCACTGCAGATATGGTACATTGTGCCCCTTAGAGGGTTCTCAACCTATGTCTGTCTACTTCTTTCAAAACTGGTCCATGCTAAGTAGTGCTTTTAGACCCAACCACTCCCCAGACTTCAGATCACCTGACTAAATAGATCAGAGTCCCCCAAGTGGCTCTTCTTTAATGGACTCTTCTTCCTGCCTTCTCTGCTGCCTCTAAAAGACTCTCTGTTTTCTGTGCCCAGGAGAGTAGGCATGAGAGCCTGCCCTGCTTTTTCCTCATGTAGGTGGTCCGCAGATTGCTCCCTTCAGCGACTAAAAGTATTCCTGTTTTCATAATCTTCTCTGCAGATGGCAACGGAAAACACTCTTCAAGCCGAGGGTGGTAAATGGCACGGTGCAGGTGCTCAGTTAAGAAACGGCTGATTGAGAAAAGTACGTCTTGTTCTTCCTTCGAGGAGAACAACTACCTCACAGTTCCACTATTTTATTTCATGTGAACGGTATCTCCTCATTTTTATCCCAGATGGTACTGTCTTCAAATACTTTTCCTAAGCTAATGCTCACCTGATCCATGAAATCTCCTTTAAAAGCGTGGCTTTATACCAAATGAATATCCCTGACAATCAGGGATCATCCCCATCCAGGAGGATTTCACAACCAGCATCAGATGCTTCCTCAAAGCTTTGTTTCCAAATGGAGGGAGAGGGGGAAACAAAAGCCAAGTGTAGATAAGGCATCACTTTATGATGGCTCTAAACTTTTATTACTAAGATGAACACATGTGGATAGAAAACTATTTACTAAAAGTCTGATTTCAGATATGGATTTTAAGAGAAAGAACTCTACAACCAAAGCACTCAAACACTAACCTAACAGGTTTGTTTCAGAGCTCTTCGCCAAGACTGGGCTCTAGGCATAGATAAATCAAACAAACTCACTCAACCGAATCTTCAGACTTGCTGTTTTCAGGGCTGCAGGAATCTAGCTGTGTAACCACACAGGATCTTAGCCTATGCGCTTGGCCAAAACATATAAATACTTCTAGACACTCCTCCCGAATGCCCAAGAACCCTACATAAATCTAACTCTCAGAGAAGGCCTTCTTCAGACGCACTAGCCTAAACACGTTCTATAGCCTAGTCCATTTGGCAAACAGAGATCTTGCATTGAGATTTGAAGCAAATGTATATACACTGTTAAAGGGGGGAGGGGGATTAGGAAGAGATTTCCAATCCCATACCTATGCACCCAAAGAAAAAAGATAATTTTTTTCCCCAGTATTAGAGATGGAAACTAGGACTCATGTATACCAGCCAAGTACTCTCTCACTGGAATGCATTTTTACTCTCCCTTTTGAGAGGAGTCACTAAGTTGTCTGGACGAGCTTTGAGCTCTCACTGTTGCGTAGCCCAAGCAGGCCTTAAACCTGCAATCCTCCTGTCTCAGCCTCCTGGGATTGCAGGCTTGTTTCCCCATTTGCCATATGCTTGAGCACCCTAGTGAGAGGAAGCTACAGTCAGGCCTGTCAGAGCAGAGTGGTGAGCATTCTAATTAAAGTGTTAGCCTCCTGAAGGGCATCAACGCCCAAGGAATGCTATGCATGTCAGTCTTCATTTGACAAGAAGTTAGTGCTGGCACTCTTTCTACTTCAGGGATTAGAGAAACATAGGGTTCTGCCCAAATCCGAACCAGTGATCATTTAGGAAGGCAGACCCTGAAGAGACACATGCTTAGGTCACAAGACATGGAGAAATTAAGCCGGTACAGACTTAGAAGCTTCCTTCTTGTCGTCTAGCTTTCATGGTGCTAGAAGGTACTTGTGGGCTCTAGGAAGGAAAATCCATGAACAGTCCAATCCAGCTGTGAACCCTGTGAGCTACAATAAAGACTGGCCTGGCAAAACACACCTCCTCATGTGATAGTCGCATGACTGTTATTAGGGTAGCCAACTATTTTCTGTTTGGATTTAAGGCCACTGGACAGGATGGAACTCATGCCTGGCATTGTAAAGTGGACCAAGAACCCATGGCTGGGTAGGCTGTGGATGCAAGGGGAGAGTCTACTACTACTATTCTGCTAAATGGACTCAGTATCGTAGTGTTTTTATAAATAGTTAGCGCTATGCCCATAGATTAGTTCAGCTTTTGATGCTCATCAGAGAAGTTTCATTTTGCAGTAGGTACCAATGAACACAGAGGCACACCTGGTCAAAAGACAGAGGATAAATGATTGTGGTGTTTAGATCCAAACTGAACATCTATGTCACACTCCTCCGACCCCCCAAGGCTCAGGGGACATCATGGAAAAAGGAAGAGAAAGACTTGTATAGCCACGTGCTGGAGAAGACTGTTATAAAATAATGTTTTCCGCCAAAAAAAAAAAAAAAAAAAAATAGAAGCCAGGCATTGGTGGTGCACACCTTTAATCCCAGCTCTTGGGAGGCAGAAGCAGGCGGATCTCTGTGAGTTCGAGGCCAGCCTGGTCTCTAGAGAGAGTGCCAGGATAGGCTCCAAAGCTACATAGAGAAACCCTGTCTCGAAAAACCAATAATAATAATAATAATAATAATAATAATAATAATAATAATAATAATGTTTTTTCTGGACATGCCAGGGCTGTGGTTCCTATGAATTCACAGCAGCTTCAGTTGCACGCATAAGACTCACACATAAGCAAGCCAGTGTTTGGTTCCAGCATGTTCGGTGGAGGGACTTACAGAGCCCCACTCCTAGCTGAGGAGCTACTGGGAAGTGATAGATGCTGGACAAGAGAGAGTTTTCTTTAGAGATGTGGCCTCTGGAAGGATGCCCATGAGCCAGCGAATGGTCCTATACCCACGCACATATAGGCCACAGTAACTGAACTCAGTAGATTCAAACTAGAGGCTTTGGAGTCGGGATGGAGAATTGGTGGCGAGTATCTCGGAGGCATTGAAGGGGTAAAGTGGGGAAATGCTATGACCCAAATATATTGTATACATATATGAAATTATCAAAGAATAAATTAAAACATTTTTAAAAATCAGATAGCTTTTCTTTCTCTTGAAAATGTAGTGAATTTTTATTTCCTTCATGTTAACGTTCAAATTTGTATCTTAAAAAATTGATGTTTTAAGTAAAGCTGACTGCATTTTACAATGGATACCTACGCATCACACAGGCAGGTACACACATGCACATACACACACACACACTCTGATTCATGATCTCTAACCAAACATAGATTATTAAAGACACCCCACTGTTTCCAGTTTCCTCCTTTATATAAACCACTCTCCCTGTGTGCAGCGGTTTTCCTCTCGCTGTCTACCTGGCTACTTCTGTTTTTTGATCAAGCAGCAGCCTGGATTCTCCTCAGAGAATCCTTCTCAGATCCTCCTAGCCTGGCTTGATTTTCCAGTCTTTTGTTCTAACAGAACTCTGACCCCACTATAACATGTGACAAAGTTGTTGTTGTTGTTTTTTAACTTTACAAATGTTTTACTATCTTTAGGGAAGAAATTCAGAACACAGGATTTTTTTTAAGTGGATGAACTTGCTTTCACATGCCAGATACATTTATTTTTACTCATTGTAGATTGCTTTTCTTGAAGAGTGAATTGGAAACAATTACATATTCCTTCAAAATATCTTAAAGATTGAAATAAAACAAAAAGAAAAAAGTTGTTTTTGCTTGTTTGTTTGTTTTTGTTTTTTTGAGACAGAGTTTCTCTGTGTAGTCCTGGCTGTCCTAGAACTAACTCTGTAGACCTGGCTGGTGTGGAACTCAGAAATCTGCCTGCCTCTGCCTCCCAAATGCTGGTATTAAAGGCGTGAGCCACCACTGCCCAACATGTGACAGATTTTTAAATTTGAATTTCCATTAATAAATATATAAACCTCCAAACCTGCCTTGGTGAAAACTTGTCAATGAAACAAATGTCATATTTCAACTTACACCTCGTTTGATATCTTTTGTACTTTATTTTGCTGCTGTCTATTTGAGCTGGCAAAAAGAACAGAAAACCGAGATTATACTAAACTAATGGAGAGTCCTTTATAAGCCATACTATTTAAATTTCCACTTATGTGACTGTTACTTTCTTTTAGATTTGTACTTCAATAACTAAACAACAACAACAAAAACCTATGAATCCAATAGAGTCAGGCTTGGGAGCATTCAGAATGGGGTGCTGCTGACTGGGGTAAGTTTATTGAAAGAAATGGCCATATATGTCAAGGATGAATGGAAATAGATACAAAATAGACACAAGTTAGACTGCAAAAAAAAAAATACACAAATCCTAACATGGTGCCCATATATAAAAATCTGTCTGCAGCAAAATGACTAGGCAGGAAGTATACCTTGCCTAGAACCAATATTTGGCAAGTTCTTACCCTCTGGCCTGGGGAGCCATCACGTCCTGGTGAACCCACACCTCCAGGGACACCCTAGAGAGAACAAGGACAGAAAAGGGAGTTACAGAAACAGCCAGCCTGCTTCCCTAGGACAGACCACAGCCCCCAAACAAAGCCATTGTCTCAAAGGGATCCCACTTGTGACACAAAACTAAAACCCAGAAGTTCCCCTCTGAGAAATAAATTTGCCCAGTCTCAATCAATGTGACTTTCCAGATAGGTCAATGAACACAGGCAAATGTCATTAATGGTCACCCCTGTCAAGGTCACAGCTGATGTCAGAAGCTTCAGGCTTCTGTCCTTGGCAACAGAGTAACAGAAAAAAAAAAATACCTGTGGACCAGGAAGGCCAGCATCTCCTTTATCTCCTTTGTCACCTGGCATACCCTGAGTGGCCAAAAGTACACAGAGTTAGATTCACAGACGTAAGTTTTCGGTCACTCAACCGACCCATACATTGTTAGAGTATTTTCAACACTAAACTGCCCAGGCACTAACACACACACATCATATTTCATTTCTCACATATTCTTAGCCATCCATGTAAACATTTCTGCAGAAGTGAATGTTTATGTTCAAGAGCAGTTCCAAGCCCTCATGTGCAGTCCCAGATGGCTAAGCTGATAATGCTAACATTTGCAGGGGTGAGTTGAATATTTAAGTGTTGTTTATATAGTTTATGATTTAAAATCACATATATTTCAGTGAATTAAATTCAACGTCTTTCCCAAGCTAGCAAATATTTGAAAAGAGCCATTTAATGTAAACTCTAAACTTCACTCGGTGAACTCTATTCTAATGATAGTAGAAATAAGGAATTATATGATGGCTTTCATTATTCTGTGTTCACAATGGCTACACATCAATAATAAACTGGTATAATGGTTTTTACCTTCTAGATACTAACAGTTTAGTCAAGGGCTGGGGAGGTAAAGCTCGCTAGGACTCCCTGAGTTTGATGCCCAGGGCCCATATTACAAACTAAAATCTGAACATGGTACCACATGCTTGTAGCCCCCACACTCGGGTGGGGCACTGGAGACAGGTGGGTCCCTGGGGCTCCCTGGAGAGGTAGCCTAGCCTACTCGTCACATTTTAGGCCAATGAAGGCACTGTCTTTCAAAACCAAGGTAGGTGACTCCTGAGGATGACACCCAAGATTGACTCTTGCCTTTACTACTTGCATACACAAATACATGCATCATACATTCGGTACAACCACAAGAAAACATGTACCCACATACACGCCACATGTGCACACAAATGAATAACAATTTTACAAAAGCGTTTAGGTGAACAAGCACAGGTTATCCGTGTTGTTCCCGCCATCCTCCTTAGGTGCAATGCTGTGGTTGTGCTTACACCAGTCCCATGTGCCTGTTTGTTGAAAGGCCACCGTCACTGAGCAAACAATGGGTCATGAGTTGAGATAACGAATGGTCAGACAGTCCTGATTTTCTCAGGGACTGGGACTCATTGGTAAGACACAGAATATAAAAGCTCATCCTTCATGGCTTCATGGAAAACAGATAACAATAAAACCCATCTGAATATGTGCACAGAACTCACAGGCATGCCTTGAATGGACAGACCACTGGGTCCTTGGGGTCCAGGGGGGCCCTGGGGTCCTGCAGGACCTGTTTCTCCCCGAGGGCCTTCTGGTCCCTAGAAGCAAGAAAGAAACGTTACTCTGGAAGTTAGGTCCTCTAATACCTGAAAGATATCCCTGTGTACAACTTCCAAGATATGAAGCACTCGGAGGGTTAGCAAGACACCAAGCTTCAAATGATTTACCTCCCGGGTAAAATGTCATCAAGTCAGCCATAAGAAAAAACACACCAGGAATTTCATCAACTATATTTATTTTGTTTCTGCAAACAAGAATGTTGTGGCAACTACATGAGCAAGTAGTCTGCCACAACTGCCTAACACTTCCCCAAGGGGAAAGCACTGCAGGACCACCCTCCTGGTTCAGGAAGGAATCTGGATGAGCAGGCTCTTCTCCGTCCTCCCAGCTCAGTTCCTACCCGGGAACCTCAGCCTCTCACTGAGAACTTTCCAGCAAGCCTGTTTCCTCCCCCATGCCCCATATACCACAGTGCAGCTCTTCTGCAGACACGTAGCACCTCCAGCTACAAAACGTCTCTCTTTTTATCCAGAGTCAGACAGGCCTTTCCCACCCTACTTCTTCCTCCTGCTTCTTTCAGACCCCATGGCTTTTAAACAACGCAAAGAGTAATCTTAGACTCAAAATCTCTCTCTCTTTTTTAAATTCTTCATTTAACTTTATTTTATGTGATTGGTGGAAGGATGCCAGATCCCTTGGACTTGGAGCTACAGACAGGTGTGAGCTGCTGTGTGGGTGCTGGGAATAGAACCCGGGTCCTCCGGAAGAGCAGCCAGTGCTCTTAATCACTGAGCCATCTTTCCAGCCCCTCAGCATATCTCTTTATGCTCAATTTCTTCTTCCCTGTCAAATTTGTTGACCACAGCAAAGGCTACTCCTTATGCCTGGGTAGCATCCTATTCTAGTGGACATGCTACAACTATGCATATTAAGAGGTACACATGGTACCTCTTCTCCAGACATACATGAGCAATATAGTAATCAATGGTAAGAATATTTAGCTCCTCAACTGTGTGTGTGTGTGTGTGGGTGTGTGTGTGCGTGTGTGTGTGTGTGTGTGTGTGTATGTGTGTGTGTTGAAAATCCTTTCCTCTAGCTTTTTGAAATAGAAGTATATTATTGTTACCTACAGACTTTGTTATTCAATGGAATATTAGAAGTTATTTCCCCTTTAACTTACATAGTTGGCCAATTTTGCCTCATTCTTCATCCCCACCTCTGAGCCTTGGGTAGCCACTATTTCACTCTTAATTTTCTACAAAATTTTTTACAAATTTTTCAGATTCCATATATGCATATAGTCATGATTTTCTATGCCTGGATTTTTTCATTTAATAAAATCATCTCTAGATCCATCCACGTTTTCACAAATGACCAGATTTGACCTTCTTAAATGGTTAAATACTATAGGCATCACTTTTTCTTACCCACTGGTCTTTTGATGCACAGTTGGGTTGTTTTCACTTTTTATCTATAGTGAGTTCTGTTGCAATAAACACAAGAGTAGAGATGTCTTTTCAACATCCTGATTTCTTTTATGTGTATAATTTTATGAGTATAATTTGTAAATCGTCTCAAATGTGAAATCACTTAATGGATTACTTGGGATAAAGAATACGGGGAAAAAATCCTAGTGGAGTAAACTACAGATAGGCCATCAGGGCAGATTAAGTTTCCTTAAGATTTAGTGTATGGGTAAAGTCACATGGGAAAGTCTGGAAGCTGAAGAATCTAGTCAAATCTGACCTGGGCAGGCTACAGAGAGCTAATGACATGCTCACAGATGAGGGTGAACATATTGAAAGAAGCTGGCAAGATGGTTCCCGGTTTAAGAGCACTGTCTGCTCTTTCAGGGAACCCAAGCTTGGTTCCCAGTACCCAGATAGTAGCTCACAGCTGTCTGTAACTCTAGTTCCAGGAGACCCAATGGCCTCTTCTGGTCTCCAAGGGCATCAGACACACAATGGCACACAGATGTGTATGGAGGCCAAACACCCCCACACAAACAAATACAGTAGAATTAAAATTAAGTATTTTTTTAAACTACACATTGGAAGTAGAAGTTGCTTAAAACTACACGACAGTTAGAATGGAGAAAGCCTGGGAAAGAATCTGAAGAAGAAAACCCACAAAGTGAGTACCAGAACAAAGATAGAAAGGACGAAGAGGAAACAAATTCCAAGAGAGAGCTCGCCAAATGAGTCAACCATTGCAGAGGCCTCAAGGGAGGTAAACATTAAACAATAGCCTGTGGAACTGGCCACATGTGGTGGCTTTAGTGAGAACAGCTCCACAGGACTCGGGGTGACCAGAAATCATACGTGATTTGAGAATTGTGTGGGAAATGAGACTATAGAATATCAGATGATAACTATCCTCATAAGAAGCATGGGAGATTTATGAGGAAGAGGGCTGAGCATTAAAATCGCAATGTCCTTGAGAGGGGGCCACTTACCAATATCACTTAGAATGTTTAACAGTAAGAGTTTAGCACTGTGTCACTTATGTATTATTGAAGAGTAGGGAAGAAGGTAGGTGGTCCACTTTATTCTTTAAAATCTAAAACAAATAGACTAGAAGAGACCCGTAAACATTGCTTTTTGATCCAAATTCTTATCATCTATTTGGTGTTAGAAATGCATATTAGGACTACACACACACACACACACACACACACACACACACACACGGTTTAGTTTATCTGTCCTTATTCTATCCACAAAGGTGGCTATATGATACTCTGTTGTCCAAAATCCACTGATAACAGTATCTATCCTCTGTTTGTCAAAACAGCAGTACAGAATTAATAATCATACTAGTGACAATCCTGTGGGAGTAAACAATTAGAGAAAATGGGTTCCCTTAGTGTCACCAAATATCAGAATTAATTTTTAGTCAGCATTAGAACCATTGTCAACTGAAAATGTTGGAAAAATTACTGGAATCTTGCTGAAGGAGTCCCTGCGAGGCAGAAGCCAGAAAGCATAGGAGTTCCTGGGCTCTGTCTGCCATGGATGACCCAGAGAAAGAGCTGGGGCAACACTACTGGGAGGAGGAATTCGGCTCTGGCCTGTCTTACAGCATGGGAAGTGATGGAGTCATGTAAGGGACAGCAAGCCTGTCTCAGAAAATGAAACAGATAAACCACAAAGGATACACCCATGGTCTCTAAGTTGGATAATACTTGATTGATTATCTTCAGCTTTCTTTCATTTACTTCTTTTTCATGCTCACTTCTTGTCCTACCTTGCATCATCTGTTTCCAATTCTAAAGTGAAACTCTTTTTTTAGTGTAATGGTCTCTTCTATGCGAATGAATAGTATGTAAATCTAATATATCTGAAGCACTAAATCAGTAAGACAGGTGGTGTGGAAACTGTGAGAAGCAACGTCACAAGAATAAGATGGAGAATTGAGTTAGAAAGGACCTGGAGGGGCTGGAGAGATGGGTCAGTGGTTCAGAGCACTGGCCACTCTTGCAGAGGACCTGGGTTCGATTCCCAGTACTCACATGGTGACTCACAATCACCTATAATTCCAGCTCCAGGTGATCCAATACCTTGTTCTGAAACTCACAAGGACTGGACACAAGTGGTGCACAGACATACATGCAAAACACCCATACACATGAAATAAATCTTTTAGGAAGGAACGAAGAACCATGAATATGATGCCAACAATGGCCAAGCCATGGTTCATGACTACAAGTCATAAATCCAGCATAGACTCTCAGGAAATTAATTTGAGAACAGATGTGTAGAATCAATCAGAAAGTCATGGCGCTGGACATAGGAGATCAGTTAAGATTCCAGAATTCAAAGGGAAGAGGATGAGGCCTGAACTCAATTAGTGCCTGGGCTTCTGCCAGTCCTTAGGATGCCTTTGTGCAAAGGAGAAAAAAAATGTGTGTTTTGATGTGGGTTGGCATGGCCTGGTCATTTTAGCTGGCTGATGCCTCTGTAATGCATGACCTGGTGTATCCTACTTGGTGGCCTTGGATACTGAGAATAGAATGCAAAGCTAGGTGTTTGATTATATATATTACCAAACTGGAGAAGGAATCCTTAAATGTGGAAGGGACTGAGGCTGAATTGTGACTGTGAGATTCTGCTTAAGACACAAAATGTCTGGAGATCTACAAAGATGACACCAGCTAACTATCTCAGCAACGGAGGAGAGGCTACCTTAAATACCCTCCCCTGATTATGAGATTGATGACTGACTTATATGCCATCCTACAGCCTTCATCCAGCAGCTGGTGGAAGTAGAAGCAGACACCCATAACTAATCACCAATCTGAACTGGAACCCAGATGCAGAGAAGGACCAGTGGAGAGCACAGAGGTCCAGATCAGGCTGGTGAAACACACAGAAACAGCTGACCTGAACATCCGGGAACTCTTGCTCCCCAGTCTGATAGCTGGAATACCAGCATGGGACTGATCCATACCCAAGGAACATGGGTTTCTGTGAGGAAACCTCAGAAATCTATGGGACCTCCTGTAGAAGCCCAGTATTTATCCCTAGCATAGGAGTGGACTTTGGGAGCCCATTCCATATAGAGGAATACTCACTGAGCCAAGACACACGGGGGTGGGCCTAGGCCCTATACCAAAGGATACAAAAGACTCTGATGACACCCTATGGAAGGCCTCACCATCCAGGGGGAGCAGAAAAGATATGTGACAGATAAGGTTTTAGTTGGGGGGGTAGGGGAGGATGGGTGGGAGAAGGGAACTGGGATTGTCATGTAAAACAATCCTGTTTCTAATTTAAATAAAAAAAGACACATTTCTGTTACAGATTCAGAAAGAGAAGCAAGTATCTGAGAGGCCACCTTGCAGGCTAAGTCACACAGAACATGGGCATTCTTGTCTGTCCCCAAAGTTGCCCATTTGCCTGAGTTATTAAATACTTGTTTTGGTATTTGGTACACATCTTCACATCAAGTCAAAACTGTTAGACATGAGTGTCACAAATGCATAAGACTGCAAGTCACAAGCATAAATGAAGCCACATCTAATTCCAAAGTGATGGCTAGTTGAGACAAAGAGAGAACACGTTACCTTGGGACCCTGTTCACCTTGTTGGCCTTTTGGTCCTCGGAGGCCTGGACCACCCTGGCAAACAGATGTTAAGTATTAGCTCAAGAACAAATCTCAAAACAGCATACTTTATTCATCTCTCTTCATCATATGGGATGAGGTCATTGCTATTTTATATGAAGCCCACACATTGTGTGCCAGTAAATGTTTATCATAATCTTCAACTGGAAACGCCCCACCCAGTTCCGGCCCTTCCTGCAGATCATTACATAGTCTTAGAAAACCTTTGCTGATGGGTCCCTTTAAACCTTAAAAGTTCTTATACAATTTATTCATTTAGAGCTTTATATAATGCTACTTTTGTTCACATATAAAAATAAAATACTCAATTGGCATGGAATTATGTGTGTTTTATATCATAACTTCATAAAAAGCCAATGAAAAAGCAACAATTCAACTGTAGTTATTTATACAGAAATAAAAATAATTTAGTGTTTCTGAAATCACACTCCTTTGTATTTCTTCCCAAGATGTTCTGACATATTGATGCACAAACTGTACTTTTAGTGGCAATTTCCTTTATTAGACATATCTATGTACACAATACACATGAATATACTATGTATTTGTCATGGGGGAGGTCCTTCTGTGTATATGTTTGTCTTATTGGTTGATAAATAAAGCACTGTTGGCCAATAGGAAAGCAAGACTAGGAGTTGAGGAGAATTCTGGGAAAGGTAGTAAAGACAGTCTCAACATGTGACCCTGAGAAGAATGGACACACACCGCCAGCGTCCTCAATAAGTCTTTATAAATATATAGATTAATAATTATGGTTGATACTTAAGACAGAGATAACAGATAAGAAATCCTAGTCATTGGCCAGCAGCATTGAAACTAATATAAGTCTCTGTGCGTTACTTGGGACCTTAACGTGGCAGTGGGTGGAACTCGGGCAGCTGGCGGAAAGATTTATCGTTACATATTTGTTCATGTATGTAAACACACATCTAATACAATATGTGTATCCTCTGAATGTTTTAATTGGTTAATGCATTTAAATAAATCTATTTGTAAAAGCAAATATAAAATTATAAAAAAAGAGTATTGCTAAAAATGCTAGATCACCTTAAAAATGAATACAATGTAGATGATATCATTCAATTTATGTAGGCTTGGCTCCTACTAAAGTCTGTACAGAAAAACTTGCTCTGTAAGTGGAGAGGTGACCCGTGTTAGTGGGGGTCATATGACACCAGACAACTTTTCCTTCAGTTGAACAGAAGGACTGAACTTACTTTATTTATTCATACTTTATTTATTTATTCCAATTTATCCCAGCGGTATGCAGATTTATTTGAAAATGACTCAACAGCATCAACAGAACACAAATAAATGTTTAAACAGAGTGGGCAGCAAGAGGCTATACTAATCCTATAAGCAGAGGGCCAATGACTGAAACTCAAAGACAAACCACAGTGGCTTAAAGGAGGGATGTTTTCAGAAAGCAATGGAAGATGGATGGCATGCTTAGAAGACGATCATCTTGTAAATATGCCTAAGTTTACTTAAGTGTGTGACAGCCCTTTAGTTCAGTAGGCATTGCGTGTGAGACCCCAAGGTGATAGCATTAATGCCACTAAAGACCATTCAAGGCTGAGATAGCAAGACTTACCGGGGGGCCAGCTGGTCCTAGAGCTACTTCGTTAGTTTCTGAGCAAGAGCAGGAACGTGGAAGGTCTGGGCAGGACTCTTCATCCCTCTAAGTAGAAAATAAAGGGTAATTGTGAGCAAGACAGTCTACATAAATCGCTTCATTAACTCTAAGAAAATACTTTAGGAGACATTTTCAAACTTTAAGTGAACATTGTGCTATAAGGTTCCCAACTGCACCATTTCTTCTGTAAGGAGACAGCATGGCTATATACGGATCATCAGTTATCCCAGCTTTAGAGGGATTTGCTGAAACTGGCTTCGAAATGCAAGTGAAGAAACAAGTTCAGCAGAGAGCACAGGGCACCTTGGTTTCTATTTAGTTCATCTAGAATAGCAATGTGTGGTGATAAATTTCTTGCACAAATAAAGCCTGTCTGGGGGTCAGAGAACGGAGCTTGCCACTAGCTAACCATAGAGGTCTGGAGGTCTGTACAGACAGACAGGAAGTGACGTAGCTGGGCAGAAACTTGCCACTATCTAACCATATTAGTCTGGATGGTTAGCTAGTGGCAAACTCCACTCTCTGACCCCTCAGACAGGCTTTATTTGTACAAGAAAGATATCACCACAGCAATGCCCTTGGAACTAAGGGCCTTAAGCACCTACATCAAGCTATGTTGTTTCTCTGTTTTAAAGAATGAAAGAAACCCTGTTGAAAGGCTCAGTCAAAACCACTGCATATGAATTAAAACAAAGAACTAAAACTGTGTACATACATCTGTATCCTGTGGCAATTCTATCAGCGTTGATGGCTGAAACCAAGAAAACACTGTGGACCTGAAACTTTAGAGTGTGGGTCCTTTTTCTCCTCTCTTGGGGCATTTAGTGACATGTGACATTTGAAAATGATTGCTAACATAGGACTGAATAAATGCAAGTGGGTTACTCCAATACAGAGCGAGGCAGTGCACCTGGTAATAGCCTCCTACAAATTTAAAATATCCTGTTGGAGCAGATATCAAAATGCCCTCAGCACTGCAATAAGAAACTGAGAACTTTAGTCCACCAGTCCCCTTGAGCAGATAGAAAGGGCTTCAGTGTAAGACCTCACAGGGCAGTGAGGTGAGATGGAACAGAGCACAGACAATAAATTTCCAAGATGAAAGTAAGTCTCTGAGGTATTCAAACCAAGTCCCGCCCCAAAACAGTTGAACAAATGACCTATATACCCTCCACATCCTTTTCTCTAAATGGTGGACCGTAAGGAACAATTCCCATTCCAATCTCCTGCTGACCTATCTCATCTGCTCTGATACTTGGTTGACTGGATTAAAACATCAATTTAAGATCTCTCAAATGAATTTGGCACCGGGCTTCCTGTTTCAAGACGCAGGGGTGTTTTTGCTAGTTGATGATGTCTTCCGGGTATGGAATCTATAACCCTTCAGTGAATAAAGCAAGGAGAAAAGTATTGAAAAGGCCTAGGTCCTTCCTATGAGAACTGGTGCTCACATTTTCTCTTTATACAAAGTGAGATTGTTTCCTCTTCCGTTTCCCAGCCTATCTTCCTTTATGTCTAAGACTAAGATGTCTTGATTAGTTTACTGCTAGTTTAGGAACTTATTTTGAGGAAGAAAGAATGAGTTACTTGCTTCCCCAAACAGGCTCCCTGGAATTTACTGCCTGCAATAAATGTTCTAATCTGGTTCTAAAATCAAGTCCTCTGGACTTCATGAAGACTTGACTGTGCTCATTGTGATCATTATTAAGATATGCTGACTGTCCAGCCACAGCAGAGCCAGCTAGCTTTCCATGGGGATCCAAAGATGTAGATCCCTTTCCTGTCTATATGTAGATATACAGATACGTTGAGAGAATGATGGGAAATGCTTAGTTTTCTAGTCGTGTCAAATAGATTATATAGACTATGACTACATTTCCAAATCGGTGTGACAGGATATCCTGGGCCAGTCTGATAAATTCACATTGCACTGTGAATGTTTTAAAAACTCAAGGAACATAAAGCAATGGCTGGCATCCCCGGGACTCTATGTGAATAACTAGCTCAAGACAGTTGAGAGCTTCATTCTGGGAGTGGCCATGATGTCACCTTGTAATGCCAGGATTTGGGAGATAAAGGCAGGAAGGTCAGAAGTCAAGGTCATTCTTGTTCTAGTTACACCTCGATGTTGTGTCAAAACATCCGGACAAATCAACTTAGGGGAGGAGAAGGTGTATGTCAGCTGACTGTGAGAGACGTCAGAGCAGGAACCTGACTCAGAAACCACACAGCACGCCTGCTTATTGGTCTGCTCACAGGCCCATGCTTACCTGGAGTTAAGCTAACCTAACTTACAGAGTTAAGGACTTGCTGTCTAGGGATAGTACAGCCCTTTAGTGAGCTTAGTTCTCCCACAGTTAACAGTCAAGACAGCTCCCTAGAGATATGACCTCAGGCTAATATGAACTAGATTGTTCCTCTCCCAGGTGACTGTAGGCAGTGTCCAGTTGACAGTCAAATGTAAATAGGACACTGGGCTACACAGTTAGTTTGACTACTGCCTGGATGACATGACACTCTCCTCACAAAGTGAAATCTATAAATAAAAGCAGTGTACATCTTCAACAATTTTGAAGCATCTTTTGGATGGTCTAGTTTTTCAGTAGTTGCTGTGATGAAAAACAAGACCATGGAGCAAATCAGTGCGTAAAAGGAAGTGAGGAACAGGCAAGAGCCCATCTCAAGACATGGAAACACTGTCACGTTCAGGAGAAATACACTTCTCATTTATAAATAAGCATCATTAATCAAGAATCCAACAAAAATGTCCTATTTTCCTTTCAACTCCTGTGTAGTATTTTTCTATGGCTACGAAGTGGTCAGTCATAAGCAGGAGACTTACAATAAACATTGTAAGTGGAACTTTTGAGTATGTCCTTTGGCCTAGGAAAATTTGTGAGGCAGGAAGTTTGAAAGCACCTGCCTGGAGTATGTGTCAATAACAGTTGTGATATGCAGTTCAAACCATGTGGGATCATATGTAATGGCCTAGTTGAGTTCTTCTTTTCTATTAAAACTTGCTGACTTTAGTTATCATCACAAAAGGAATTGGTTATGGTATGGATATTGAGGAACGGTCCCTCATTTCCAAAGAAATCATAGATTTTAATTTTGATAGAGGCCAAAGAATTCTTACCAGGCCGGGCAGTTCACAGCATCGGTCTTGACTGGCCCATGACGTAGAGCAAACAATATCAAACATCTGTAGCTGGAACTGATTAAAAAACAGAGTCGTCATTCAATGAACATATAAAATGTGTTCATAGTTATAACTGCTTCGTTGGAGATAAAGTACAAAAATGTTTATGACATAATATTCCAGTAACTAAATTTAAAAATAAGCTAATTTTGCCCTGAAACACAATGTTCTAACTTTCTGTCTGCAGATGCTCCGTCTACCATCCAATTTCTTCTCCCCATAATAACTTTCCCTCCTCAGATCTACTACAAAAGCTTAGTTTCATGGCCAAAGCCTTCCTGGGAAGCCCCTCATGCCTCCCAAATGCCCTGTGGTCATGGAGCACTCAAGATGACTTCATAGATCACTTCACACCCACAATTCAGTTTTTTGTATTACCATTTCCTTGAATTCCTCAAGGTAAGAGCAATGCTCACCTCTGAGTCACTTAGCACAGTATGTAACACGTAATAAACATGTAGAAAGTCTGATGAATTAACTCTTAATTCATTCCTTGTGGCAACCATTTGTACTGTAAGCAAGATATTGTATAGACCACTGGGGGTTGGTGGACCACGCCTTTAATCTCTGTGAGTTCAAGGCCAGCCTGGTCTACAGAGTTCCAGGACAGGCTCCAAAACTACACAGAGAAACCCTGTCTCAAAAAAACCCAAAAAAAAACAACAACAGAAACAACAAAAAAACCCCAAAAACCAAAAACCAAAACAAAAGATATTGTATAGTCTTTTCTAAGATAATAGTAAAATCAGAAAACAAAACAGTCCTGTGCTGGAAAAACTCAAACGGAATACTAATATTATATTCATATAAAATCATACTAATTATTGTTATATGATTAATATGCTGTATTAATTTTAACTAAATTTAATTTAATTGGTTAATTTAACTAATTATATTAGTGTATGATAAAGCTAATATGTTAATATACTAAATTAATGTTCTATATAAATATTGTACTCAAAGAGGTGTTGTGAGCGATTCACAATGAGTACCATGGATACATGGACTTGGTGTATTTTTATTTAAGCCACTTGTCACACTGTAAATATTTAGTCTTGTTTCACTCACACATGTTGGTATAACCAAAGGTACAAGGAGAAATATACATAAATGTCTCTATAACATTAATGAGGACTAACACTAACCTCATGACCTCATTATTTCTACTTATTTCTTTCCACATAACTGGGAAGATGATAATATATTCATTTAAATCTTCAACTGTCCTCCAGCAAGTAATGCTTCCAATAAGGGCCATAAATATGTTGTCTAATAAATGCTACTCATCCTTGGCGAAGAGCCTTTAGGATGGAAATGGCAATACTCAAGTAGCTAGTATTATTGAAAGAGACTACTGAAAGTTTGGGAAGTGTCACCAAAAGGCCACTTCTAAAAAGAAGGAAATGGAATCAGGCTTTCTTTCCTCATACTAAGAGTAACTGTGTGAATTATTGGAACATTTCTTCTAACAAATCAACAGAATAACGTTGGGTTTTAAAAACAGACTCATCATCCAAAATGTGTTACTTTCTGAACTTACACATAGCAATATATTATTTACTGAAATACCAGCAGAGCACATAGCTTTTGTCCCTCTTGATGTTTTAACATCCAGGCCCCAAATACATAATATATGAACCATGAAAAACAGGGAAACTACACAACAAATAATGAGCAATTAAGTGTGCCATAGTAGAAGACTTTTGTAAACACAGATAGCAAGAGTTAGTTCAGAGAGTACAAAGATTGGAGCCTATGGAGCCAGACTGCTGGAGTGAGGGTTCTGACTCTAATCCTAGTGAGTTGAGTTATTTTGAAGAAATTAGTTCTTGTCTTGAACTCTTGTTTTCTCATGTGTAAAAGTGTGCACTGACACGGGTTGGACACCCTTGACCTGAATATCTGAAGCTTTCTGAATGTTGAAATGATGCCATGAATGAGAAGTTCTACATTTGGCCTTGCTGGGTGGGTTGCATATAAAATGTAAGCACATTAAAGATGTCTGAGGCTTCTGTTGAGTGTGTGTACACAAAACATAAATGGATCTAGTGTGTAGGCTTGGATTCCATCCTCCAAATACCTCATTGTGAATATTCAAATATTCTCAAACTCTAAACTCTGTGATACCAAGTATTTCAGATAAGGGATAGTCAATTCTATTAGCTATTCATATGTTTGTTGAGAAGATCAAATGAGTTAATATGGCGATAATATTTAGAACAGTGCCTGAAACACAACTGCAATAAACAATAAATATCATTTAAAGTTCTATATTCAACTCTCTCATGATTTACTTTTAAAGTATAGCAGCCAAAACTGTAGAATGGAAATAAAAGTGATAGTAGTAAGGGCAGAGACAGAATATTTTCTCCTAAATTATTATCTACCTTAAACATTTTGTTTGAGAAAAAAAATCTTAGCAACTAACAGCATCAACCAAGAGGCTTTGAAAACTTGCTCTGCGCCAGGTGGTATTCTAAGCAATCTATGTCTGTCATTTTATCATCACAGTGTAGCACAGTGATGGTAATGTCAATTCTGTAGTCCAGGTCTGTAGGTGCTGGGATGAGAAAGCCTAAATAATTGCAGTACATTGTGAAAATTCCTTCCCCGTTGAGATTTGAACAACATAACCAATATGTGGCCTAAACCAGTGTGGTTTATTTTGCAATAAATGGATCTTTGGGTCAATACTTAAAATGAAGATAGTGCAGTCTGACTTTTTAATGTCATTGCATTTGAGAACATTTATTCAGTGGGTCTCAATATGGCAGCATCCACTAAAGTCAGCTATGTCTGGAAGTCATCGTGCATTAAGCAATTTAACATTCCTGGATCAAGTCTTTAGGTCAAAATATTTCAGTGAATGGAAAAATTTACTTAAAGCAAAAGCTCTTTACCACCCCAGTATGCATCCAGCTTGCTTGAAGTTTTTCCAATAAACACTCAACACTCAGCCACTGGAGCTGCATAATGTCTACCTAGAAACCTTTGCCTAGCTCTCTGTCTTGTGAAATGATTAGGATTTGTATGAGCTCGATTTATCTACTGAAGGGATCAAACATGCTCTAAGTCCTTAATGAAGACAATGCTATCATTTGAGGAATGCCACTACGTGGGCTGACTTTTCTTTCGCAACTCAGATGGAATCAGCAGCTTTTTCTGAGTACAACAAATTTATTCATAGTCGTTTTGCGTTTGCGATAGCTTAGATTCCTTAGCCGGCACTTAGGACTTCTTTCCCAAGGCACACATCTGCAGATAGATTTTAAAAATGACAAGGAAATAAAAAAGGGCTTCTGGCTTTTATTCCAAAAGCAATGGCATGCATAGCTGTACAACTTACACAGGAGCTAACACAGCAATGCCATGTCAAACAGCTCAGACTTGAGCACCTTAGAATGCCAAGCAAAGTGGTTCAAAAGTATTTGGAGCTCAGGCAGTTAATACAAGAGACAGCTCCCTTTTACTTAATGAACTCCCCAAAACATAAAAGATAAAAACCTTGTGTTTTAAAAACACAAGAAAGGACATGCAACCTACCATTTATACTTTGTAATTTCTCTAAATGGAATGCTCAGCCAATTACAAATGCTCATTTTTCATCACTAGACATTTTGTCTGGGTGTAGCTCAAAAGGCAAGTCATTTGGGGTCAAATGTTAGCAAGAAAATAAGATTAAAATATTTCTTGCCAGTTGAGTCATTTTGATCTATGAATGGGAATTTCAAAGTTCTCTTGGCTCCACTTTCTACTCAGGACCAAATTTTCTCCTCCAAGTTTTGCTTGGAAAGTCCAAGTACATTTATGTATTTGTACAAATAGAAAGTATTCTGTGTATAAGAATATCCCATAGGTAGAGCTGCAGAGACCTACACCATCTTTCATTTCTCATGAGGTGCCCAACTTTTCGTTGACCTCATTGACAAAGCAAAAAATACTGTAAACATTTGCCATGGGAGAGCTTGGAGCTTTCACTTGCTTTTCACTTATGTTTTAGGGAAACCATGAGCGTTCTAGTTAAATTTAGAAATGAAAGTTAACAACTTTTCTATGTGTTGCTAGAAATTTAAACACTGAAGTATAGAAACATTTTGCAGGTAAGATTTGACCACCATTATTTGCAAGCTTGTAACCCAAATAGTGGGTCTTTGAAGCTGTGAAAGACCATGGGGCCCATGGTCCCCGGATCAGGCCAGACTCTCTTCTCTGCCTTAAGATCCATAGAGTCAGAGTCTGCTCTAGCACTGGAATAGAAGACAGACAAGCTGGGGAAGGCAGATAGTCTCAGATCTCAATTTTGTTTCTTGAAATAGGAGCTCTCATTAACTTCTGAAGAAGCCTCAGTTTTAGCATCAATAGAATGAAGACAGCATGAGGATCTCTTTTTATAATTTTAGAAGATTAAGTTGGTACTTCAGGGTAATACATGTTTCCTAGATCACAGCAGACATATGTACTGGCTACTGTTTTAACTGAAGGGTTTAAAAAAGCAGCACTCGGGAGGCAGAGGCAGGTGGATCTCTGTGAGTTCGAGACCAGCCTTGTCTACAAGAGCTAGTTACAGGACAGCCTCCAAAGCCACAGAAAAACCCTGTCTCAGAAAAAAAAAAAAATCACAAGAAAAAGCTCCTTTTAACAATTTAGCCCTTGTCCTCTTTTTTAATGTATGATTTATTTATTTTATTCCATGTGAATTCATGTTTTGCCTACATGTATGTCTATGTGAAAGTGTCAGATCCCCTGAAACTGGATTTACAGACAGTTATGAGCTACCCATGTGGGTGCTGGCATTGGTCCTCTGGAAGATCAGTCTGTGCTTTTAATCACTGAGCCATCTCTCCAATCCAGCATTTGTTTTCTTAATGTTATTTACATGTTTTAGATATTAATCCTCTATTGAATGTTTAGGTGATTAAAAAATATCGCTTGCTTATAAATTATAGCTTTTGATTTTGATTTTATGACTCTGTGTGTGTGTGTGTGTGTGTGTGTGTGTGTGTGTGTGTGTGTGTGTGTGCATCTATATTTGTTTCTTGAGTCATTGGCTCTATTTTTCTGTTTGCTTTTTTAGTTTGTCCTATTCTGGTTTGGTTTTTTACTTTATCTTACTTTATCATTGATTCTATTGGATCCCTGTTTGCATTGTAAAGGGTAAGAGAAACAAAGTGTGTGGATATGGGTGGGTAGACAGGTAGGGAGGATCTGGGGAGAGTTGGAAGAGGGAAAACTTGTGATCAGAATATATGGTATGAATATTTCAATACAGAAAAAAATAGTGCTTGGCTGTTGAAGAATCATCAGCTAGTCTACTGTTGAATCCTACACCAGTGAATAAAATTATAGGTGGCTCCCTGACATATTTCTCTTTTATTTCAACAGCAGGAGGCTGAATAAATGCCAATTGAATAACTGCCTAAGTGTTAGATGTAAAAAAAAAAATAAGCAGAAAAGAAACTTTAAGAAACATAGTTCCCTGCCAGAAGCTCAAACTTTTTCTAGAATCATCCAAATAAAAAAGGTAACAAACTTCTTAGAAGAAAGATTGAAAGGGAAAGGTACTTACTTTCTTTCCACATGTGTTTTGACAGGTAGGTTAAAACTGCTATTTAGTTTAGTCTCCCTGGGGACTGCCATTGCCTGCTGAATCTTGCATTTCTGAGCATGGGTTGTTTTTGTTAAGAATGTGAGCAAGTTCTATACAGTAGTTACTATGTCCCTAAATTCTTTCTCGTTAGCTCAACTATGGTTGGAAATGATACATTTTCTTTAGAGAAGGAATCTTAGAGTCTGGTAACATTTTTGAATTATTGTTGGATTTGGCAAGTGATACTGACCTGTGAACTACTATTACAATTATTCCTCCTGAATTATCTCACTGTGCCCGCTACACATTCCCCCTCCTGGAATTATCTGAACCATGTCCCTTTTGCTGGTTACCAGAGGAAGACCAACATTGAAGTGATACTGAAATCCAAAGGCCAGGACTTCACTCATGTTGCGCTGATAGCATTAAGCAATGCCGCCCAAAGCCAGACCAACTACTCAATCACATTTTTACGATCTAACCTAATATTATCCATTCAGCATAAGCAAATTCTTTAGTAAGTGGGAAGACTAGAAATCTATTTAGTAGCCTTTCATAGGCTTCTAGATTATAAGGAAAGCTGTGGCTTTTTTTCCTAGTAGCCTTACAAAGAGCTCTTTAGTCATTGACATCTATAAGCTCTCCTTTGTCTTCTACTGGCTACAAGCTGCCACAAAAGGCCTTCTGTTTAAGTGCATTTCTTTGGTATTCCAATGTGAAAAATTACCATCAGCATACCTGAGATGTACAGGCACTTTTAAGTTTAGAAATCCATTTTTTTGGTATTTCCTTAGTTATGAACATAGAGTATATAATTACCCATGGTGTAATTTGAAAAACAATTGCTATAAAGTTATAATTATAAAAGACAAATAGGGGAGAGTAGGATTTGTTTAAGATTGCAGTCAATGCCACATTGGGGGGGGGTCTACTATAGACAACACCTTTTAAGGAAAGAAAATATGCAAGTCAAATCTGGTACTAGGAATGTAGCTCAGTCAGAGTTCTTTGCCTGATATTCACAGGGTCCTAGGTTCAATCCCCTGGACCATAAACAAAACCTTATATATGAGAAACAGTCCATTTCTGTTCATGGTCCAGCAAGTGTTCTTGGGCACTTATTCTGCTTGTATGATATGTTAGACACTGGGATGGATTTTAAAGGAAGCCCATGCTGTTATTTTGTTTTAGGAGGTTATATTGTCTAGAGAGGTAAAAATGAATTAATGAAACAGCAAAAAGATATGACAGTCAGTAATCAAGTTATAAATGAGTAGTTGTCTGGAAAAGGTGGGATGGAGAATAGAGAATTCATTGTTGTGAAAATTTCATTTCTCCAGTAATATATCTGATGACCTTTGAGTACTACCTCCAGAGACCAGCTGCACCATGCCTAAATTAAGACAATCTTAATAGCACTAAGTGATTGGGCCTAGACTCCCTCTCCCCACTTAAATGAGTTTATCTAGTAACCCTTCCATTTGTTGGTCCACCACATTCTTACTTTGTTAAGTATGTATTTTTACACTCCCTGGCATACAGTTTCTGGTGTTATATAAAGAAGGAATATAAAGGAGAATAGTCAGAGTTCTCTTAATATGTGTGACTAGCTCCAGAAAGACTCAAATGAGAGAGCACTACTAATTAGCTGTGAGTGCATGATGTTAAAATGAAACCCTATACAGGCCATTCTCTTTTCTTCTTGTGGGTAGTGAGTGAAAGGAATGTGATTTCTTCGCCAATTAAAAGTCTCCCAGACTTAGATTCCATCTTAGTGGTGTAAAAATTATTTTAGAAGGGTTGTTACATAAGTAGTGACTCATAATTAAAGAGTAAACTTCACATTATTGATAGCAAAAAATAGTTTTAAAATATACAAATTTAACCCAAATCAGAGGCATATGCCACTTTCCTAGGTATAATGTTGAGGAACTTTGTAAGGATTTGTATTTTCTTGCATAAATTTGTACATGTAGAGTTTGGAATTCCAACAACAAACCACAAATGTCACAAATAAGGTGCTGAATATTATAATATTCAAATCTTAAAAAGCATTTAGATAATTAACTACCCTAGTACCTGAAACATTCTCATAAGCTTACTGCCTTGAACATCTGTGTTGGTTTGAAGAGTAACTATCTATGTATGTCTATTCATTTATCCATCTATCCACCCATCTATCCATCCATCCATCTATCTATCCATCATCCATCCATCCATCTATCCATCCATCTATCTATCCATCCATCTATCCATCTATCCATCCATCCATCCATCCATCCATCCATCCATCTATCCATCTATCCATCCATCCATCCATCTATCCATCCATCTATCTATCCATCATCCATCCATCCATCTATCCATCCATCTATCTATCCATCCATCTATCCATCTATCCATCCATCCATCCATCCATCCATCTATCCATCCATCATCTCATTACCACATTCCCTGCCTTAAAAATAGCTGAATGTATATTAAAGGATTTTTCCTGTAACAGACACTTAGTTTCACTTCCTTATCTACTTACTGGTGCAGAGTTTCCATTGGGTCCTCTTGATCTGACCATTCTCCCCAGGACTTCCACACCATCCGATGTGATATTCGCTGACGCATTGATTGCCTTCTGGCCTACTTCCTTACAGTCAACAACCACTTTGGCCAAAGTCTTGCTGATAACAACGTGGAGCTGGGTAAAAGAAAAGGTGTTTTAGGAAGCCCTATGCAGGGAGAAGTACCAACCAATTTGTGTAACTGTATAACTCATAGTTAAAAAGGGCAGCGGAGGGAGGGCATTCTGTCTCTATGACTTTGCTAGGCCTTTTCTGTGACTGTTTGACATTCAAGAATCATCTCTACAAAATACTTCCTCTGACATGATTTGAAAATGAGCCACTTTTTATTAGAGATCCCTTTTTATTAGAGAGTTTACTTTGACTGGTGTTTTAAGTTAGCACACAAAGTATTGTGTGTTATTATGGAATTTTATATGTCATTATAGTTAGTGCTAATTCGTTTCCTTCCTCCATTGTCTTCCCCTACTTTCCCTACCTCCCAGCAGCTGCAAGGAGTCACAAGAGAGTGGAGGACATTTTCTTAAGGGAGGGGAAGGGAAGCAACGGAATACATGTGAGAAGGAGCCCTTCAGATTAGCATCCAATGCAATTTTCTCAAACTACAATCTCAAAGACATGCAGGACATTGCTTCAGCGGTCATAGGTTCTTTGTGAGGATTCGGAAAAGCTGGATCTTTCTATCCTCTAATAACCATCAAGGGTAAGTATACTGTAGATAAACCAGGTAAACACACTTCGACTACATTCTCAAATAAAAATATCTGGGCCCACTACACACTTTTGATTTGGACTGTTTGCTTCATGAATACTGGCTGTTTGTGGCAGACTAGTGAAAGGAAAGTAAAATCCATACTTTAATGATGATTTCACTCCCATAGGAAGGCAACCAATGCAACTCCATGAAGGCAGTTGGGCGATGTGAATCAAGGTTATAAAAGCTACACCAGCTAACACTGTGCTCAAAACATGAGCACATACAGCGCGTCAATGATGTAACATCTTTTATATTTAGATAGTTTAGCTTTCCAGATTTTGTTCAACACTGTTTTGTTGTACAACAGATGAAAGCACGTGGGTTCCCACCTATTTTTATTTAATGTTTTGTTTAAGTTATATCAGGGTAGAAGCAATTCCATTCAACAGGGCAGTTCATTAGAAATTTTTCCTCTCAAAAAGAAACTAACAGTTACTCAAACAGAGACCATCCAGGGGGAAATCTCACCCTGTGGCTTGCTTCTTGTTAACACTGTCATTGACAAGAGTAGAAATTGACTTCTGTGTGTTCTGGGGAAGATTGTTCCCATGTTTAAAACAATATTTTGCTTTACAAAGGACATTGAAACATCCTCAAAAATATTTTGCTTCTTTGGTTACACATAGAAATGGTTATTCGATTTGGGGACTATATTTTATACCCCAAATGTAAAAGATAGGGCCAGCTAATAATCAATAAATAATGAAGCTATTTATTCCATTGTAATGCTTCGAACAAATACAATCTGATCTGTGAGAATCGGATTTTCACTGGCATCTTCGATCAGCAGTCATGTGTTGCATCAGTTTACCACACAGTAGGCCTCTCCATTTATTCTGCTTGTTTAGCTCTACTAGCACATAAGCTAGAGGGAAGTATCTCTTTATACAGCTTTAAAAGTTTAAAGGTTTATACATTTAAAGCCAATCATTAACAAATCTCACTTGTAGCTCCTTGAGTCCTGGTTAGGAAAAGAAAAGCCTTATACTATTGAAGACCCATGAAGAGTTCCTTAAAGTGAGAACACAAGCTCATGCGTAAGCCACAGCTTGTGATGACAATGACTCTTTTGACATAGATGGATATTGTAAATGCTTTCCATCTCCCCTACAGTTTTCCCTGGCTGCCTTGCAATACACTCTACACAACCAAGTAAAGCATCACACCATGATTCTAATGAAATTCTAAGAGCTGTTAATGGAACTTTTGATTCATAAACCTCCACTTGTACCCCCCCCACAGTTTTCAGATAGTACGTAATCCTATCAAACAAGAAAAAAAGTGAGTTTTCATATGTAATCATTCTTAATTATACAGTGTGCAATAAAGATACAACAAACAAACAAACAAACAACAACAACAACAACAACAAAAACATGGAAAGTTCCAATTGGCCAGAGAGAGGGAGACCAGCAATCCTTTCTGAGTGTGTGTGTGTGTGTGTGTGTGTGTGTGTCTATATGTTTGTTTGTCTGTCTGTGTATCTGTGTGTGTACATGTTTCATAGCATGTGGGTAGTATCAAAGGAGAACTTTGTGGAGTTGGTTTTCTCCTTCCATCTTTCATATGGGCTGGAGGGATCAAAGTGAGATCATTAAGCCTTCAGTATCTGCTGCTACATGCATTTACCCACTAAGCCGTGCCACCAGCCCAGCCAGCAATCTTTACTACATCACAAATAATGCAGCAAATGAACATTGGTCTAATTAGGAATTCAGTGCTTTCTCAAAGGAAGACTCTGGATGGAATCTGTCAATATCCCCTGGAGTGCCTGCTATGAGTACACACTCCAGTGTCTCACCTCAGAATCTTGGATATCATTGTCAAGTCCTGAAGGAAGTAATTCTTACTCCAGTTAAATTCTGAAACCCAAAGCTCCATGAATTTCAAGAAATATATTTCTGAGCTGGGTATAGTGGAGCATTCATTTAATCCCAGCATTGATCTCTGAGTGTATGAGTTCCAGGACAGCCAGGGCTATATAGAGAGATTCTATCAGAAAAAAATTACACACACACACACACACACACACACACACACACACACACACACACCTATTCCTCTTCCTAAGAGAAAGTGGAATTGATAAGTACATTACACTAAGACCCTCACCAACCTTATGAAAGCTTCCGTAGAACATTTTCCTGATGTCTGGTCCTTCAAAAGTAACAGTTTGAAAATCTCCAGTATAGTCATAGTTGAAATAAGTTAGAGTTTTTCCACCATCTAGTCAAATAAAGAAAAGCCAGATATTTCAGAAATAACTTAAACTGGTAAATAACTTTTTCCTAAAATCCAGCTTGACAGAAAATAGTGAATCCATCATTTTGAAACCATATCAAAAACAAAAGGAGGGGGATGAGACACCGAACAGTCCTCAGGTTGTTACAGGCTTTCAGGTGGCTAAAGTACTTGACTTCATGCCATGTGATGATGGAGAGATCAGGAACCTACATGTCCCCTCCCCTCACACCTCTATGCCTCAACTCTTATCCACATCACTTCTTGAGAACAGTCATCAAAGCTTAGAGTGAAAGGAGATAAAGAGAGAGAACATTATCAATAAATATTAGGAAAGAAAAACTAGACATATTGTCTTACTATTCCACTACAGACACTAACTTTCCCAGGAAATGACGTATTACCACACTGATGTCTCCTTTGTTATGAACAAATAAAAGCTTCCTAATCTTCTGGCCTTTGTCTTACAAGGAATTTTCATTATTAAAACTAAACACACTTTTTTTTTTCTCAACAGTGCTTTGTTACACTAAAATTTAATTCTCACTTTACTTTTAAGTGAACACTCTGACCAAAAGCAATCTAGAGGAAGAAAGAGTTTATTTAAACTTACCGGTCACAAGTCCATCATTAAACTCCAATTAATTAGCCAAGTCTTTTTTGCTATTCCATATAACCAAAAAACACAGCAGGAACCATGGAAGATGCTACTTGGTGGTTTGTTAGCAGACTCATGCTTATATAGCACAAGACCCCTTCATAGGCAAAGTGCTGCCCGAAGTGGGCTGGACTTTCGTATGTAAATTAACAATCAAGATACTCCCCCACAGATGTGCCCACAAGCCAATCCAATCTGGAAACTCCCTTATTTGAGACTCCCTTATCATGTGACTCTCTGCTATGTTAATTGACTGTTAAAGCTAACTAGGACAGGGAGCAAACTCACTTTAGCCATTTTAGGACTTCTTTATTTTGAAGCCCAGAGTGCATATGGAGTGAATGACTTAACCCCCGTAGATTCTTCTTAGTTTCAGTATCAGTGCAAAAGGATTCCCCCATACTGTTCGATTGTTGATTGACTTCCATACATTTCCCATTGCTTGGAAGTCAGAAACCAATCTCCTAATTCAATTGTTTGAGTCAGTAAGCAGAAAGACCTTTCAGGGTTTGGCTCGTGCCTTCATTCTAATTATGAGACTTACTAAACTCTGTGAGCATCTCATGTTACACTTCCCAGCAGGACAGGGGAAGTTTTCCTAGCTGGTTCCTCTTCATATTTCCAGCCTCCAAGCATCTCAACACATGCACTTCTCATTTTCTCAACAATAGCATTTGGTAGCACACACACAACTTGCAAATGTATATCTCTATCCCAGAATTCTTTCCAAATACAATGCTGCCAAATTGGCCTCCTCTATGGAATATCAAATTGGCACATGTATTTATCATATCATGTCAAATAAATTAACTTCAGATCCCGCCTCTGCAAATAACCCTGCCCCCCCCCCCAATTTTGCTCTGCCTGCGGTATTCACTCTCTAGTAGATACTACTTGTCTTGCTTTACAAAGCAGGAACTCATTGAGCATTTCTTGAAAGAATAGGTTAATAAGTGAATGAATCAATGATTTTATAACTCATTGCTTGTTGTTCACACAACAAGCAACATGAAATGGTATGAGGACATGCCACATGCATTATCATGGGTATAGCAAATGCTACACATATACACTTACTGTCTAAAATAATCCCAACCAGTGGGTCGGAATTTTTATTTAAAATCTCCCAAAGAGCAAACGGCTCCTGTGGAGTGTCAGGAAGGATCCGGAACAGGAAACTCATTGTATAGTCAGAAGGCAGCCCTTCCGGATGCAGATACCTGATGGTGGAATGAAAACAATGCCTTATTGTAGATTTCTTGACAAAGTCATCCTGTGACCATACAGTAATACTCTTTCATTATGGAAGCTTTGAAAACCAGGAGGAGACTGCCGTGAATCCCCATCAGATCACTGTGTTAGGCTATCTGGTAACCCAGAATTGGGGACTTTCCCCATTTCCACCTCCCAATTAGCTTTGGCAGTGCTTGGGTTTCAGACATACACCACTGAGTCCATTTTTCACATGGGTTCCAGGTATTTGGACTCAGCTCATCAGGCTTGCAGAAGAAACTCATTTACCAGTTACATAAGCTCCCTGCCCCATCTGTGGATTTTACCTCAAGCCATTGGTGTCTCTGAGTTTTCATTTCAAATTTCAGAGTTGTTTAGGGGCATGAGACTTAGCATAAATCAAGATTTAGAAAACACGTGGTCCACTGTATTACTATGTAAGCATCCATTACTTTTACATTTTCACAGATGAAATTATGCTAAACTTCACCCAGAGTTATAGGATGGGGCTGATGTTTTATGTTAACCTATGTTAATAGGTACATGCATGCCTAATGTCCAAAGGGGCCAGAAGAGGTCACCAGGTCCCCTGGAAATAGAGTTACAGATGGCTGTGATCTGTTAAGCGGGTGCTAGGCATTGAACCCTCTGGAAGAGCAGCTAGTGCTCTTATCTGCTGGCTGAGCTATATTTTTCAGCCCCAGGGTTGTTTTTAAACAAAGAACTATAAACATCATTTGCTCTAAACATCATAGAAAATCTTACCACAAACTATCACAGTAAATTACAAATTGACATCGTTTTTTTCCCATTGAGATATAATAAACATATGATTAACTTTAGCATCTTGCAAGGAAAACATACTTGGTTGGCTGGGAAACCAGAGCATCTTTGTGGATTTGATAACATGGGAACAGATTGAAGGTGCCGGGTTCCATAGAAACTCCTTCCACTGCAGAAAAGTCTTTTTCAACCAAACCAAACATTTCCATCATCTTAAATCCTAAGGTGGTAAGAGAGGGTATAAGAACAAACAGGAGTATTTTTTAATTTTCTACTAAATATTTAAAAACAGGCAGCTGGACCCCAATCAAGTATTGATCAAGATTTCTGTTTAAAGTGTTCTGATAATGATGGTGTTTGTGTAGATTCATAGAGGTTGGTTTTGGTAGGGTGGCCATTTTTACTGTATTAATCCTACTGATATATGAGCATGGGAGATCATCCCATCTTCTGATATCTTCTTCAATTTCATTTTGCAATGGCTTAAAATTTTCATCATACAAGTCTTCACTTGTTTGATGAGAGTTACCTCAAGATATTTTTTCAAGGCTATTGTGAAAGGTATTGTTCCTCTGATTTCTTCTCTTAGTATATTTGTCATCTGTTCTATAGAAAGGTTACTGATTTTTTTTAGTTAATTTTGTATCTAAATACTTTGATAAAAGTGTTTCTCAACTGCAGGAGTTTCCTGGTGGAATTTTTGGGTCACTTATATATGCAATTATATCATCTACAAATAAAGATACTTTGACTTCTTCCCTTCCTATTTGCATCCCTTTGATCTCCTTAAGTGATCAATAAGCAAGCTACAATCCTCATCACAACACAGGCTGGGTATAGACTATGGAGTAGAAATGGATCTAGAAAGGGAAAATGGGGGAGTTGTATGGATGAGGAAAGGGACGGAACGGAGAGGGTTGAATGGGGAGGAGGAGGGAAGGATGCAAGGGAGTGAATACAAAGAAGAACAGCTAAAAGTAAGGACCATTTGAGAAGCCATGAGGAAACTTGATGCAGTAGAAGCTTCCAAAAATATGTATGTGTATGAAGGTGATCTAAATAAAATCACTAAGTAACAGGGAGACAGGGTCCCAACTGGGCAGCTATTATAACTGAATAAAACTTCCAGTATCAGGAATAGACTTCATCTAATTGAGATGTCAGCCAAATGGAAACCCCCAAAATAACTCAGACTATTGCAAAAGACATGGGTTACTCTCTATTAAACTGACAATAAGGTCCTATTGTTGAACACAACACCTACACAAATCACTGAACATGGAGCTGGTGCCTACCTAGAGCCTTCAGCCCTATGGGCTAGTGTTCAAGGTACTGGAACATACTCTGCATGCTACTAAAGAAGAAAGGTAAACTCCACCCCAGCTACAAAACCTTTGGTCTACAGGGATGACCTGCCTGAAAATGTGTTAGTGCAATAGGGGTTCAAGGCTTGTGGAAGTAACCAACCAATAGATGATAGGATCTAAGGCTTGCTAGTGGACATTGCTTGGGTAGCCAAGAACCTGAAACTAGATAGGGACCTAGAAGAAAACGAAATACTACTGCTATGCTAAAGGAATCGAGCCATATAATGACTCCTAACAACATTCTTCTATAGTCTTAGATCTATGCCTTGCTCAGCCATCACCAGAGAAGCTTCCTTTTACACTAGATGGGAACAAATGCAGAGACCCACAGCCAGACAATGTACAGAATGTGAGAGACCTTAGAACACTCAGTCCTAAATGGGGTATTTCTATCAAATGCTTCCCCTGAGGATTCACAGAACCCTATGGGAAAGGAGAAGGAAGATTCTTTATGCCTGAGGGGATGGAAGACAGCAAGGAAACAAGGCCATCCTGAACACAGCAGGACCAGAACACATTGAACTCCTAGAGACTATGGCACCAAGCACAGGGTCTGTGTGGGTCTTAACCAGATGCAATGCCAGCACTGAGAGAAGAGAACACACACCTCCATCCCTAGCCCAGAGGCTATCTCTAGTTTATAACCACTCCCCAGTGAAAAACTCAGTTTCTCCAACAGAGTTTCACTGGGTCCCATGCTCAACAGTAGATGCCAAAACACAAAAGTAACTCAGCGGCATCGCTGGAGGTTCTTTGTCTCATATCTTGTCAGGGCCTTTAAAAAACAAAAACAAAAACAAAAACAAAAACAAAAAAACACCTTACAAGTCTTTTGCATATATATTAAGGCTTCTGTTTTTATGGGAATCCTGTGTGTGTCTCTATATCTCTATGTGTTTCTTGTGCTTTTTCTCCTGTTTTTCTGGGAATCCTGTGTGTGCAAAGGTGTGTGTCTCTACATCTATGTGTTTCTTGTGCTTTTTCTTCTCCTGTTTGTTTTGCCCTATTTGTCCCTGTTTTTGTTATTTTATTATCATTCTTTAGATGCCTATTTGTTTTCTCACAAAAGAAAGAAACTGTGGATTTCAGATGGGACGAGAGGAGGGGATCTCAGAGAAGTTGAGAGAATGGAAACCATAATCAGAATATATCATATGAAAAAAGAACCTTTATTTTTAATCAAAGAAAATAGGAAAAAATGTGGCAACACATACCTGCAAGATCAATCCCATCCTTGTGCACCATTGGGCAGGCTGAAAAGCAATGAAAGCAATGTGAAAGCCCAGCTCACGCGTCTTCCACATGTATGGTCTCATTGTTGAGAGCACAGGAAATTAGCATCATCTTCCCTAAGCTTCCCACGCCAGAACTGCAGTGGGGATAGCTTTAATATGATGCTGCTAATGTCCCGTTTAGACCACAGGGCCATAGCTTCCTACCACTCTCCCGGATCCGCTAAATCAACTTGAAAGCACAAGTTGAAAGATGTTTTAATTAAGACATCTTTGAAAATGATTTCCTCCATTTGTTTGCTTTTGCTTTGTTTTATTTTGTTTTAAGATGGGGTCTTGCTATGTAACCTTGTCTGATACTAAGTATTCCAAGCTGGCCTCAAACTTGGGGCCATCATCCTGTCTTAAGACTCCTGTGTTTAACACAGATTGTCCTCACTTGGGAAGGTCTTCATAATCCCAAACTTCTAAAGGCAGGAGACAAAATGTTTACCTCACATGCTCAAACCCATGGGACTTAAATAGTAAATAGTAAATAGCCCTGGGTGTCAACAGGCCTTCCTCAGCTCTAGATGGGACTCCTTATTTAGCCCGTGTTAGATATCTCAGATTTCACACAACACTCAGGAATACAAGTTCAAAAGAACTAACTTGCTGATGCAGTTTCACAGACAAAAGTAATTAATTCATCTTCAATTTTCTTGAAGGCGTCAAAGTCATCCACGAAGAAGACGTGCCGGGAGCTGGGTTTGCTGCCAATCCGAACCAACTCCGAGTAGTCAGCATCAGCCACACCGATGGCAAAGATGTTGTAACCTGTGAGTGACACATGACCAACATTTGATTACTTAAAACGTCACCAAGTACAAACAATGAAAGATGCTGGATGTCCAGATGATTAAATTGTGATCATTTAGGAAGCCCAGGAGGAGTGGCTAATTCATTTTTTACTGTTCATCAGAATTCTTCATGTGCATATTTCCTTACATGAAAATAACTTCATCATCCCCTGAAGAAATTTTTCATAAAAAAACCTCAACAAAGCTAAAGCCCCAGGTGGAGAATAAGCCAGAATGGTTCCCATTTGAGCAACATATTTACAATTGTGTATTTTTAACAGTTATTCTGACATCTGTGGTATGAGGTGCTATTTAAGCAGTAATGGTTTGTTTTTGTTTCTTTTTTTCCCCCTTTAGAAGTACAGCTTAAGGTCTAGCAGTCTAAACAAAGTCACCATGTAAAAACTGGCACGTAAGTATTAAACTACTGTTGCTAAGCATATCATCTTAATCTCTTTCCTGTGACCAAATATCCTGACAAAAGCCACTTAAAGGAGGAGTCACAGTCCATCACAGCAGGGATGTCAGAGCAGCAGCAGGAGCCTGAGGGAACTGGTCACATTGCATCCACCGTCAGGAACCGAGAGCAAAGAATGAACACATGCTAATGCCCAGCTCACTCTCTCATCTTTCGTTCCGGGCTCAGCCCATGGGATGGCACCACCCCTATGCAGCATGGGCCTCCCTATGTGAACCCAAGTAAGAAAGCCCCTCACAGGTATGCCTACGTGCCATCTAAATTCCCCTCACAGGCCACCTAATCGCCTCATAGCACAACCACCCCCCAACCTAATCCCCCTCACAGGCACGCCCACGGAATCGTAAATGCTTGCAATTCTAAGATCCATGTGATCCACTGGGGAATATTTAATGAAGCTGATAGGAATGTGTGCTTGGTGCCAGTATTGTTCTCAGTGGCCATGGTGGTGCCTATACGAGAACCTTACCATCTGCCTGCATTTCCCTGGAGATTTTGTTGACGTCATCTTGCGATCTTCCATCAGTTATAACCACGATAACCTTCGGGATGCCTCTCCTCGTACCTGACTCTACAGTGAATAAGGTATCGCGAACGTGCTTGATAGCTTTTCCTGAAACAAAGAATCAACAGTTCTGTTTCACTCCTCCACTTGCTTCCACAGACAGAGAAGGGGTGGGACAGAGATGTAACAACAATGAAAAATCATTGTGTCTTGGGAGCTGAGGCTGCCACTCAAGGGGGAGTACCTGTGAGGGATGTGTATGGCCCTGGATTCCATACTCAGCACCAAAAGAAACAAACAAGCCTCATAACAAAAGTCATCCTCAAGTTTCTTTTGCTGGGCATTGTTTTGTCAGTGTTTGTCTGTTTGGGTCTTACCTGTTTTAGTATTTCCTCCTTTGTAGGAAATGCGTCTGATTGCATCAAGAAGTGTCTCCTTGGTTTTGTATGCATCGAGTTTGAATTCTGTTCTGGGGTCATCAGTGAACTGAACCATTGCCACCTGGAGATGGAGGGTGTATCCACTTTTACACAGGTAGGGACTTCCACAAGGTCAGAAAACATCACACAGTAGCATAGTAGCAACCATCATTTAAATTTCTTCTTTAACCTAATCTTTCCATTAAATTTTCATAGAGGTAAAATATCAATTTAGTGGCAAACTAAATTTCAAGTTCTAGGTGCATATTGAAAGCTAGAATTTTTACAATTTCTTTCTAACGGTTGTAGCACTTTTATCACTTCCTTTAACAAGCCAAAATTGACCTCCTAAGTCTGGCAACTGGGTGGGCCCCAGAACCATGATTATATTCTTTATATAGAGCTTCCTATGACACAAACATGAAGTCACTACTAGGATTCCACCCACTGCACAAAGAAATGGGGGCACAGGAAATAGGGTCAAGTTCAAGAGCAAACAGCTGAAGCCAACGCCATTCTAGTTCAAAACCCGTGATCTCACTCATTGCTGCATAAATCTTGCTACCTTAATTTCCTACAGTTTACTTCTATTCCTGTGGCACTATGGGACAGTTTTGAGTTGAACAATGAACTATAGACATGTGTTGGACGGATGAAACAGGTTCATATTCTACATGATCCTTAGAAATGTGTGACCATGACCTGGCCTCTGACTTTCAAGACTTCCATGCCCTTCGGGGCAGGGAAAATAGCATGTGTAAAGGAAATACTCTGCCTTAATATAAAATAAATATGCCCTAATGTCCTTCCCACCATCTTTAATTTGGTAATCTCGAGAGCTCTGGGAGGGACGTCCAACCTTTTGATGTTGTAGTATGAGTCTGTCATCTACAAATGAATTGGGCTGCATCATAGCATGTATTCATGAGCAACAGGTTGGACACGCCTATAAGGATTAGCATTTCACAGTTCTTTGATTACATCCCCTGACAAGTGGTCAAAGTAAGAGACTGTGAAATAATTCCTGGATGCATAGGATAATGTAATGCTTGGCTGGTTAACCTTACCTGAGTTCCATCAGCACCAATCTTATCCAGGGCTCCCACAGTGCTATACAGAAAATTGATGATCTTATTGAAATTGTCATCCCCGATACTCCAGGATCCATCCACCATGAATACTAGGTCTGCCTTGGCAGCTTTACATACTGAAGACCAAGAATACAGTTTGAGTCAGAGGTGAGGGGAAAATACCATCTCTATCAAGCCAAAAGACAGGTAGCAGATACCTTCTGGTAACTAAAGCTCTTTCCAAATGGAAAAACATAAGCTATTAAGATTCCCCATGCATGTTTCTAAAACTGTATCATCATTATTTCCCTTTCATGCCCATTTATGACTGAGAACAGGGAAGAGAATAAATCCAGTGATCACTGCAAAGAATAAAAACGAGGACTAGAACTGGAGGTGAAAAGAATGTAGAGACAGAAGCAAGCAGCCAGCATTATCTAATAATGTCCATGGATATCTGCTTGTTGAGTCTGAGTTTATGTCAGAGGAGTCAAGCTCAGGAGGAAGACGTGATACAGTGGAATCAGATAAACTACAATTTGGGTTAGGATATGATGAAATAGCTAAACTGCCCACCCAGCATGTTCAAAGATCCCTAGCACTGCCTAAAACTGAGCATGGCAGCCCATGCCTATACACCCGGCATTGGAGAATTATAGGCAGGAGCTTCATAAGGTCAAGGTCATTCTTGGCTAATGACAAGTTTGGTGGAGCCTACGCTACATGAGACACTGACTTTTAAAAAAATCTACAAGTCATTGGGAATAAGCACAAAGTTTAATAACTGCATTACTCAAAATTTTTCCCTATGTCCTTTTACCATCCACTGACAAATGTCCAAAAAATGTACAATAATACCTGTAGAAGGAGGCCATCGTCAGTACATTCTATGGATAATGACATAATTAAAGGCCACACAATAATATAACCAAGGCCCTTCTCCATTAAAAGCACCCTTTCAAGGCCTCACCCTCCCCTGGGGAGCAGAAAGGGATTGGTACAGAGGGTGGGTGGGGGGCAGGGGAGGAGGGGAGGGAGAGGGAACTGGGATTGACATGTAAAAGAAGCTTGTTTTTAGTTTAAATTTAAAAAAGAAAGAAAGAAAGCCCCCTTTCAAAGTTCTCTTCGAGCTGTTTCTTGTGATCTAGTCATTTTTATGCTAGTGTGGATCATTGGGATGAACTATGTTTTATAATGAACACAATTTGCTCTCCTGGAATCTCAATTTTTTCATCTTAGTTCATACAAATACTCTATGAGATCATTTCCTTTGTCTCTTCTTAGAAACAACAACAACCTGGCTACTGTTGTAGCCACTTCACTCATGCCAGTTGTCCATGAGGTAAGTGACATCACACTTGGGGACAGCCAGGATCTGGCAAGCTTGCTTTCATGAGCTCTGTGACTTACACAGTTTTGTAGATTCATAGTCTGACTCAAAAGTTGAAAAAGATTATAGGTCTTTTAATTATAAACAGGAAAGGAAGTCATGCCTTCTGTTTCCAAGCAAAGAGGAAATAAACATTAAGTTTTATCTTTGAAATGAAAGCAAAATTTTATTTTACCAGCATGCATGAAGAAACTACATTTGGGATATCTAAAACTGTGTTTTTAATTTTCATGTTTAAGCCTTTTGTTTTCTAATTTTAAATACTTGCCTAATAAGTATCCAGTATAAGTTTGATAATAAATAAAGATCTCTACTCTAGGTTTTCAAATAAAAAGTCCAGGGAAAGATGTGGGTAACTTTCCTCAGCTTGTTGATCAAGGGCACCCTAGAAATCTCCAGAACAATACAGCCTATTCCTATTGCACTTGGGCTACCACCAGAACTTGATGGTAAGAGCCTATTGCTGAAGATACCGCATACTTTGGCCATAGGACATGGAGAAATCATGTTTGTATTGCCAGGAAGCTTCCTTCCTGCCAACGAGCTTTCATAGTACCAGAAGGTGCTATGTAGGCTGTATCAGGGGAAAACCACCAACATTTTTACCCAGCTGTGAATACTATGAACTGTAATATTTGTGTATACATGTGTATGTGTATTTGTGGATGTGGAGACCTGAGGTTGATGCTAGGTGTTTTCTTCAATGACTCTCCACCTACACAGTGTTTCACTGAATCTGCAAACACTGAATCTTTAGCATGCCATTTTTGTTAGACTGGCTGGGCCACAAGCTCCAATAATCTGCCCAAGGTTATGTATATCTTACCCAGCTTTTATGTCGATGCTAGGATCCAAACTCAGGTTCTTTCAGGCTTATGCAGTGAGAACTTTACCACCTGGGCCATCTCCATGGTCCAAAGTTATCTTTCCTAAGCAAAGGTTTCATTAGGTCATCCTTCCCTTAAGTGAACATCTTGTGCATCATATTTCTGAATAATAAATCCTTTTTTGTTGGCACACAATTCCCTTCATAACTTTATCTTGGCTCTCTTTTGTGTGTCTCACTAAAGCATTGGTGGTTCCCCAAACACATTATGGACTAGGGTCACTCTATGACACTGAGCAATATTTATTCTGTTATTTATCTCTCAAGCTTGTTCAGAGATAGTTGATATCCCCCCCCCATTTATCAGACACTAACCAACTGCAGCATTAATTCTTCTCACTCCTGGGCTATCATAATTCAATTTCTCTTTTATAACTCAAACCACTGACATTATTATCTGCATTAGTATCTATTTCTCTTACAATACTGAAAGTAAGCAAAAAGTAGCACCCTGTACTATCGTGGTATTCCTCAAGGTTAACATAAGAACTTTGAAAATTAGTAGTATAGCTTATAAGTGCATGCTATTGGGATAGAAAATTAGTTACCACTAATTAAATAGTTACCTTGGCAGCTCCAGCTGTTGAGATGAGAATAGAGCCTGGAGAGGCACTTAGGGGGTAAATTGGAGACCATTCCACATAATGCA